>NC_083592.1:54351219-54551219 GCF_027579695.1 Neoarius graeffei
TTGTTTCAACATTAAAAAATACTATAAGCAGTAAGCCATAATACATGAAACAAAGTCAATATTTATAATGGATCATTATTATGGATTATAATGGATTCAGGTGCCGTAGGTTCGAAACTAATCTTACATCTTCTTGTGTTTTCCTGCTGTACTCTTAAGACTTCATAGTACCAGGCTTGTAGTACTCGAGTCCGACGAGTGTCCTAATTTTAAGGACTCATGACTTGACTTGGACTTGAGCACTGATGACTTGGACTCTGACCAGGACCGCATTAACCCTTGCCGAGGCCCTGGGCAGACACCCCCCCCGAGGCCCCACCCCCGAGGCCCCACCCCCGCCTGTTGTCAACTGCGCTCAGCAAATTCACGCCCTCAGACGTGCCTGTCTAACTTGACACAGAAACTTAAATAATGACAGTGGCACAATTGAACGATAAAACTTTATATCCATCAACACCTGTTTAATCGAGAAAAAGCAATGGTGAAACAGGCAATTGCATGGTGAAAAAATCCATCAGACATCACGGTTAACAAGTCTGGTTAACTGAAGTTTAGCCTCAAGAAGCCTTTGAATGAGGGAGTCAATGAACAACATGTCAAGAACATAACCGAGGCCTACAACAGTTTCTTTAGTATTCAGAACAAGAACATTCATTTGGTATATAACCGTTCGTTTTCATTTTGGAATCCAGGCGACTTTTAACTTGTGAAAACAAAGAGCGATAACAAAGAAAGAAAAATATCTTGCTTCTCAGAAATAAATCTCAAAATGTTAGGCTGTGTGAAACATTTCATCCTTTCACACACGTAATGTCCCAAACAGCAGTGGCACACAGCTTTGCGCATTCAGTTTGACGGCCATGGGTCAACTTACAAGGGCACTTTCCTACTTTTCTGGAAAGCGAAGTCATTAATTAAATCATCGAACTCAAGCTGGCGTAGCGTGGGAAGACATGGTGGACAGTGATCATATTGACAATGACGGGTGATTTATGCGACGGGACAAGGTGGGCTTCCTTACGGGTGGCGAAATGCATCAAAAATGTTATCAATATGATCAAAACTTCTGAAAATATCGTTTCATAATTTCCGATCTCGCTACCTCCGAGGCCCCCTAGTGGCCGAGGCCCTGGGCAGCTGCCCATGAAGCCCATTAGGATAACGCGTCCTTGACTCTGACTCGTGCATTCATTAACCGCATTCAGACTCGTAAATTAGAAACAAGGACTCTTTTTTTTTTCTAACATGCCATAATAATTTGACATAAGATATTTATTATCTACATTAATTTTTATACTAATTTCCTGCAAGAGAATCCTCATTCACCTGTTCATACGTCATGTTCAGGAACAAACTAACGTTAATGGCGCTAAAATGTCTGGAGAGACGCCGCTAGGATTGTCCGATTTGCTTATACAGACTTCTTGTGCAGTGGGAAAAAATGCACTGCTATGTGTTCCATATGTAGAAGAACTATCGAGGAGACGACGCGGTTCAACCTCGAACTTCAGTCGTCATTTGGCAAGACTACACCCAGAGAAGGAAGTGACACGCTATGTTCATTACTCTGTTGATAGTGGGTGGGGCTTGCTGAGCGATGAACAAGCTAGTGTTAACCCTCTCTCATTTGCTCTGTTGATAGTGGGTGGGGCTTGCTGAGCGATGAACTAGCTAGTGTTAACCCTCTCTCATGTTATTTGCTCTGTTGATAGTGGGTGGGGCTTGCTGAGCGATGAACAAGCTAGTGTTAACCCTCTCTCATGTTATTTGCTCTGTTGATAGTGGGCGGGGCTTGCTGAGCGATGAACTAGCTAGTGTTAACCCTCTCTCATGTTATTTGCGCTGTTGATAGTGGGCGGGGCTTGCTGAGCGATGAACAAGCTTTTTATCTGTAGCCTATTAGCTAAAATGGGGGAGTCGAGCAGGAACGTTAGTCCAACACAGTAACAGAGACACTTTCACATAAAGGCAGCAACAGCCACCGTCAAATGGTGCAGATGGAGTCTTGTTCTCGGACTCGACTCGACTCAGTAGTGGACTCGATTCAAAATTTTCTTTAAAGGAGAACTGAAGTCATTTTTAAACTTGCTTTATTCCTTAATTAACGTGTTATTCAATTACGTTTTCGGTTTTAGTAACCTTATATCGTGACTCGTATTGGCAACTAATTGCAATTAAACATTACACTTATCGGCCTATTCGGTTTTTAGCCGTGTTGAATTTAGTTCGTTTGGTCCACGGCAGGCGTCGCTTATCCGCGCGATCTTCACGAGACTTGTGCGCATGGGCGTCGCCACCATTGAATGTGAAGGGGGCGTGTCCCCTTCACATTTTATAATTCTTCGTTTGGATCCCCCCACATTTAGCATACAATATTAGTTCACCCAGCGCCGTTTCTATTGCTTCGTGAAAGAATCCATTCCACTTGATCAATAAGAGAATACACAGACCACTGAAAATCCACTCTGGGTTTTCCGGGCGTTCCCTACAACAGCTCAACGCGTGTGAGTGAATCTCAGTGCAAGCAGAGAAATGTTGGTGCAGCTGCTGGAAAGTGGAGGAGGTGACGTCAGCCCCATTGCCACCTCACAATGTCTAGCTTTTGCTAAAACCTTATTCTTTTGTTATCTGCCCTCAAAATTAACCCTAGGACACGTTAAATTAATGTTCAACTAAACAGTGAAATAAGCTTAGCCTAATGGGGTATTCTTGGTTGATGATGAATTGTTTGCGGTATTTGCTCCTCCCCAGACACAATGGACATAAGGACATTCTTTACAAAGCAGCGGAAAGTCAGTCAGAATTTCCCCACAGGACAGGGTTTTTTGTCCCAATGGAAATGTTAGTGCAGTTAGCTGGCTAGTCAATGAGTGCGTTTACATGCACATAGGGAAAATCGAATTTCTGCCGTTGCTCGACTGAAATCGAAGTTCTAAATGCCATGGAAACACCTTAGCTAGGCTGAAATTGAACCAAACTTGATTTCTCGTAATCGAGCTACATGACCTAGATTATGCGATTGTAGCCGAGCTACTTAGTGCATGTAAACCCTATCGAGCTACATAGTCGAGCTACTTACTTCAGCGCTGCCCCTTCCGGAAATGACGAGTGACGAGACCACAAGCGGGAAACACGACAGCCTCGGTCGGCATGACAACAGTAGTAGTGAGCAGCAGAAGAGGTCAGGGGGAACAAACGAAGAAGAGAAAATGGCGAGCAGAAACGTGCACTTCTGGAGCAATGAGGAGACAGAGTTCATGCTCATTCAGCTTAAGGAGTTGAATATATTAAAATTCACGGACAGGAGAAAAACGCGCAATGGAGAACACAGACCTGATAACTTTGTTTACACTCTTGAATAGCTCTTCTTCATGACGACAACCGGAAGTGTACCAACACGATAGGGCGTGTAGCGCCACCTGTGGCTCGGGTGCACAATGTACCTCACACAATAGCTCGATTTCCTTGTGTGCATGTAGGATTGGATTTCTCTGGCACCCCTGCTGGGACCCTTTGCTCGATTACCGACAGCAGCTCGATTTGGATGTGCATGTAAACGTACTGAATGTTAGCTGTATCAGCTAGCTTAATGTTAGCTATCATTTAATTCAAACCCAGTAGGCCGACCTTATTGTAATGCCAAGAATGAGGTCAAGTCTGCTCTGATATTTATTGATTCCTTGTTTTGTCTGGTCTTTGCCAGTTTTCTGAAAGTAACATGGGAAATCTGTGTATGGGGAAGGAATAGTAGAAAGGAAAGTAATGGAGAGAGATGGATGTTATTCCAGGTGGATTGTGAAGGAAAGGGGGATAAAAGTTATGAAGTGGTAGAAATTGTGGTGGCACCAATGTAAGGAGTTCTATCTATAAATCTATTTGTTACCGTATACTAATCTGTAAATGTTACTGTAGTACCACCATTGCATGTAGGTTGACAAAACTGCACTTGTTCATTGTGTGACGTTATCTTTTATGTCATTGCTTGACACAGTGTGATGTTGTTATGAAGACTGCATGATGCCATGTCATTTTTGTTATGAGCATCACTAAATCGGAAAAAAGTAAAACGCACCCACTAAAGTCACTGTTGGTGGTTAACAAAATTGCACCTGTTCATTGTGTGAAGTTGTTTTTTATGTCTCACCGTTGTGTGATTTTGTGTTATGAAGTTTGCATGATGCCATGTCATGCCTGTTCATTGTGTGAAATTATGAATATTCTTATTTTTAAACATACAGTTGAGTGTCACTATTGCTTGGCACAGTGGCATGTTGTGTTACATCCAAAACTAAATAAAAAAGGAAACACAAAATAAAAAGTAAAATGCACCCATAAAGTCATTGTTGGTGATAAATTGTGTCACATTCATCTCATTATCTTAGGCGTAGCGGTGGGTTTAAAAACAGGCTGATGAATGTATGGACTAGTTGAATGAGGACGTATTGTTGAGTCTCTAAAATAGTCATTGAATTACGTGACTTTTGTAGGTAAAATTAGGTGTTTAACAACCTGTTAAAAATACACCAGAATGCAGGAAATGGCCTCTAATTAATTAAAATTTTTCTGGAGGAGGGGCAGCACGGTGGTGTAGTGGTTAGCGCTGTCGCCTCACAGCAAGAAGGTCCGGGTTTGAGCCCCGTGGCCGGCGAGGGCCTTTCTGTGCGGAGTTTGCATGTTCTCCCCGTGTCCGCGTGGGTTTCCTCCGGGTGCTCCAGTTTCCCCCACAGTCCAAAGACATGCAGGTTAGGTTAACTGGTGACTCTAAATTGAGCGTAGGTGTGAATGTGAGTGTGAATGGTTGTCTGTGTCTATGTGTCAGCCCTGTGATGACCTGGCGACTTGTCCAGGGTGTACCCCGCCTTTCGCCCGTAGTCAGCTGGGATAGGCTCCAGCTCGCCTGCGACCCTGTAGAACAGGATAAAGCGGCTAGAGATAATGAGATGAGATGCGATTTTCTGGAGGAGGACCCCCAGACCTCCCACCAGTGTGTCCTGCCCACATTAAAAATGCTTCTGACGCCCCTGCTTATGTGAGACTTCGAAACATGAAGTGTCAGCCAGGTGTCAGTGCCGCCATTTTGAAAACTGTTTTCCAAATGAAATATTGCACAAAAACGAGTTTAAATGACGATTACTGCCGACTTTTTTCAAACTTTCCTGATCGCTATCAAAACAAACAAAACTTCCGGCTTGATTACGTCAGCATTCGAAAGAGGGCGCGCACGTCTTTTGACAATGTTGGCAGATGTTGGTCACTTTGATTTCCACTGTACGTTTTACTTCCGTCCTACGAAGTCTCGCACAGGTCTCAACGAATCTCATTTGCAGCCATTGCTTTGAAATATACAGTGCCTTGAAAAAGTATTCATACCCCTTGAACTTTTTCACATTTTTCCACCTTACAACCACGAACTTAAAAGTTTTTTATTGAGATTTTATGTGATAGACCAACACAGAGTAGCCCATAATTGTGAAGTGAAACGAAAATGATAAATGGTCTTCAAAATTTTAAACAAATAAAAATCTGAAAAATGTGGTGTGCATTAGTATTCAGCCCCCTGTACTCTGATACCTCTAAATACAATCCAGTGCAATCAATTGCCTTCAGAAGTCATCTAATTAGTTAATCGAGTCCTACTGTGTGTAATTTACTCTCAGCATAAATACACTTGTTCTGTGAAGGCCTCAGTGGTTTGTTAGAGAACACTGAAGAACAAACAGCATCATGAAGACCAAAGAACTCACCAGACAGGTCAGGGATAAAGTTCTGGAGAAGTTTAAAGCAGGGTTAGGTTATAAAAAAAATATCCCAAGCTCTGAACATCTCAAGAAGCACTGTTCAGTCCATCATTCAGAAATGGAAAAAGTATGGCACAACTGCAAACCTACCAAGACATGGCCGTCCACCTAAACTGACAGAGCGAGCAAGGAGAGCACTGGTCAGAGAAGCAGCCAAGAGGCCCATGATCACTCTGGAGGAGCTGCAGAAATCCACAGCTCAGGTGGGAGAATCTGTGCACAGGACAACTATAAGTCGTACACTCCACAAATCTGGCCTTTTTGGAAGAGTGGCAAGAAGAAAGCCATTGTTGAAAGACAGGCATAAGAAGTCTCGTTTGCAGTTTGCCAGAAGCCATGTAGGGGACACAGCAAACATGTGGAAGAAGGTGCTCTGGTCAGATGAGACCAAAGTTGAACTTTTTGGCCTAAATGCAAAGCACTATGTGTGGCGGAAAACTAACACTGCTCATCACCCTGCACACACCATCTCCACTGTGAAACATGGTGGTGGCAGCATCATGCTATGGGGATGCTTTTCTTCAGCAGGGACAGGGAAGCTGGTCAGAGTTGATGGGAAGATGGATGGAGCTAAATACAGGGCAATCCTGGAAGAAAACCTGTTGGAGGCTGCAAAAGACTCGAGACTGGGAAGGAGATTCACCTTCCAGCAAGACAATGACCCTAAACGTACAGCCAGAGCTACAATGGAATGGTTTAGATCAAAGAATATTCATGTGTTAGAATGGCCCAGTCAAAGTCCAGACCTAAATCCCATTGAGCATCTGTGGCAAGACTTAAAAATTGCTGTTCACAGACGCTCTCCATCCAATCTGGCTGAGCTTGAGCTATTTTGCAAAGAAGAATGGGCAAAAATTTCAGCGTCTAGATGTGCAAAGCTGGTAGAGCTTTTTCGTTTCCGTTTCCGGTTGAGAGTACGTCGTGCACGTTCTGGCTGCCGCTTCTCACCGGAGCTCTTATTTTATTTCTTTTTCTATTTTTTTCTTTCCTGTGTGTTTGTGTAGTTTGGTGTTTGTTTGAGTGTTTTGTACGCCGGTTGTGGTGTAGCTCCGGACCCAGTTTGGGGCGTCGGTTCCCTCCAGGCCTTGGTTCGCTGTGGGTGATGCCTGTGCTCCCAGCTGTGGGCTGCAGTGAGCCTGTTGCTCATTTTACATCGTGGTTGTCCAGCGCTCTGTGCTTTTAACGCTTGGCGTGATGTTCCGAGCGATGTTGCTCGGTGGCGTCGCAGCGGCTGTGCAGGCGGTTTGGGACACACCAGCGCTCTGCGTGGCAGAGCTTCTCTGCTCGCTGTGTGGATCCACGGCGTGGTGTTCAAGCGATGTTGCTGACGGTGTCACGGCGGCGGTGCTGGAGATGTGGGACTTGTTTTCGTGCGCCTTTTGGTGGGACTGTGGCTGCTACACCACGGGAATTACATCCTGACCCCTACTTGGTGGACTTTTTACTTTTTATTATATTTTTATTTATTTCCTTGTCTATAATTGTAAAGCGTCCTTGGGTTTTTTGAAAGGCGCTATATAAATTTAACTTATTATTATTATAGAGACATACCACAAAAGACTTGCAGCTGTAATTGCAGCAAAAGGTGGCTCTACAAAGTATTGACGCAGGGGGGCTGAATACTAATGCACACCACATTTTTCAGATTTTTATTTGTTTAAAATTTTGAAGACCATTTATCATTTTCGTTTCAGTTCACAATTATGTGCTACTCTGTGCTGGTCTATCACATAAAATCTCAGTAAAAAAACTTTTAAGACTACGTTCAGACTGCACCCTGAAACGACCCATATCCGATTTTTTTGCCCATATGCGACCTGTATCCGATTTGTTATTGACAATCTGAACGACACAGATCCGATTTTTTCACATGCGACCCAGGCCGCTTGGATATGCGGTCCTAAATCCGATGCATATCCGATATTTTCACATGCGACTGCAGTCTGACCGGACAGGTCGCATTCATACGACCTACACGTCATCAACAAGAGACAAACGTCACTATTCTGCGTTGGCTAATCCCGCCTCTTTGGTGGAAAACAACAACATTTGTACAGTTTTCAGAATTTAAATAGACTTTTATAGAATTGATCAAGCTAATGGTGGATTTGGTAGGGACCTGGATGTTGATCTGTTAGCCTGATTAAATAAAACAGTTTCTATAACTGATTTATAACTTAAACCATCCTGTATTACAAGATAAGATTGTTCTGGAAATTTCCAGTAATTTGACACCTTCGGTCTCATTAGTCTGCTGCCCACATTAATCAGATTATTGTGTGAGTTCTGCCGCTGCCACAAAAACCACATCGCCAGGTCTCGCCTCATCTCCATAGCAAACTGCACTGGTGTTTCTGCACCTTGAGCCAGCGCTGAGAGAAGTTGCAGAATTCAGCTGGCTATAAACAATCTAAATAAATATTTATAAAAATGTAGAAAAAGTTTATTAATATGATGAAATAAATATGTGCAAATTATTAAGCCTGAATTAAGAGTTTGGTAATACAGCGGCCGTATCCCAAATGACTGCCTGCTGAAGCTCGAGTGCACTATATAGAGTTTAAAAATCCATTACTTCCTAGTAACATGTAGTGCACTTATATAGAAATTAGAGAGGCATTTAGGAGTCAACCCTCGTTACCAGGCTACACGTTTTCATTTCAGTTCAGAAACAAAAACACACACGAGACCTCACACTTTAACACTAACCAGATAATTAAACAAACAAACAAAAAAATCATTAAACATGAAGAGTGCGCTTTTTTTTTGTTTACGTATTGCGTAGATGTGCTTATTACGTGTCAATTTGCGCATGCGAGACACTTTTGGGTCGTTTTCCGTTCATATTGGAGATCGCATACAAGTCTCATATACCGTATTTTCCGGACTATACGTCGCTCCGGAGTTTAAGTCGCATCAGCCAAAAAATGCATTATGAAGACGAAAAAAACATATATACGTCGCACCGGACTATAAGTCGCACTTTTTTGAAGGGTTATTCTATCCATAGAATCTGTGATTGTATCTGATAAGCGGCGCGTGGTTACTGCGCGACTGCATTGTTTATTTAATAAACAAACAGCTGAGCAGTGATAACGCGCCCTTTGCCCTGTAAGTAGCCTAGTCTGATTATTTTAAATATCTACTACTATCTTTAATACTATCACTATCGTTATTACTAATAGCCTATATTATTATTATAACTAATATTAATAGCCTATTACTGATGCATTAATCAGTTTACTTTTAGAATATTTTTACCGGTAGGGCTTATTATCGCCCCATGGCTCTTTCATCTGTGTTATTAAAGCTGTAGTCATCATCGAGGAGTTTCATTCTTCATTTTTGTCGAATTTTATTTCATCAAATCAGAGGCCAAGTAGGCTATAGGTATATCATCTCCAAAGACAGGTACGGTAGTAAAAACAACCGTCTAGTGAAAAAAAAAAAAAAAAACCGCTTTTAAATACCCTACTTAAATCCTTAAAATGAGTCATTTAACTCATGTCTTGTGTGATCTGATCTCCAATGGTGAAATAAACCGGTTGTGATGAGTACAGTCTGTTATTTTAGAAGATAAATGTAATATATAATTTAATATATAGACTAATAAAAATTAATATTTTATAATATAATATCACGACATATTACTGTCTGTAACTGTTTGTCACTAAAGCGTTTTCTAAGATCATAATGTCTGATATTATTATTATTATTATTATTATTATTATTATTATTTTACACACACAATAAGCGCATGTGCTTTAAGTTATAGTAAACCATCCCCCGCCTTTTTTTTTTTTTTTTTGAGTCGCCGGACCCACCCACCTCCTGCGTTCCGGGACCTCCCACTTCACAAATTAAGCACTGCCTAAAATCACTACATAACTTATTTAAATAACTATAGCCCTATCATTAATAATAAAACACAGATCAATCAAGTTTATCAAGCTGATGATTTCACTCCAAATCAGCAAATCCATTGAATTCCTCATCCTCGGTGTCGCTTCTGAACAACTCTGCCTCCAGCGGCAGATGAAGCGCCGTTTCCTCTTCTTCTGCGTGGCTGTCGTCAGACTCAGCATCAGCTCCAGTTATTCCGCGGTGAAAAAAAAAACCAAAAACATATATACGTCGCACCGGAGTATAAGTCGCATTGCCAGCCGAACCATGAAAAAAAGTGCGACTTATAGTCCGAAAAATACGGTAATTGGTAATGTGAACGGCCTAACAAAAAAATCGGATTTCACAACAAATCGGATATGGGTCGTTTCAGGTTGCAGTCTGAACGTAGTGCAAGTTCGTGGTTGTAAGGTGGAAAAATGTGAAAAAGTTCAAGGGGTATGAATACTTTTTCAAGGCACTGTAGACTGTTATATTACAGAGCATATTTCAAACACTCATAACTTGCTATAGCAGTGACAAAATAGCGATCAAAAATGCATTCCGATATTTAATAAAATAAGATCAATAGAATTTTGATCATAAAAAATTTGCCTCCAGTTCTCCTTTAAAGACTCGGACTTGAACACTGGGGACTCGAGACTGGACTTGGACTCGAGGTTTAGTGACTTGAATACAACACTGCCTAGTACTATATTTTACTCACAATGTTCAGGAGTCCCTTTCTAGCATTTCACAAGTATTTTTTCGCTGCTATATCCTAGAATTTTCCGCAAACGTTCCTGGTGTCATTCTAATATTTTTCTAGCGTTTCTCCTGGTGTATTCCTGCCCCTTCCTGTGGTTTTCCTCATACATATTCCTGGTGTCTTTAACATTTTCTGGTGCATTCTTGGATCTTCTTACTATTTTCCTCACACATTCTGGTGTCTCTCTAGAACTTTCCACGTTTTTTTTTCTTACTGATATATAATTTTTCCTTTTCCTAGCGTATTCCTGGTCTATCCTTGTGTCTTCGCTGTGTTTTCCTGTTTACTTTCTGTTGCCTTCCTAGTCTTATCCGTATCCTTGATTCTCCATGATGTTTTCCTGGTATCCTTACGCAGTGTTTCTGTTTTAGTCCCTTTGTTTTGCTGATGTCTTTCTGGTTGTTTCCTGTTTCTTTTTGGTATCTTCCTGGTGTTTTTTTTTTTTTTCTGTTCTCCTGATCATATTCTTCTGCAGTTCTGTGCAAAAGTCTGAGGCACATGTAAAGAAATGCTGTCGACCAAAAACAGTTTAAAAAATAATTCAAAATGTTTCAACATTAAAAAATACTATAAACAGTAATCAGTAAGCAGTAATAAATGAAACAAAGTCGATATTGGGTGCGAGACGACCCTTTGGTTTAATCTCCGGTCCAGTGAGTGCAGTTTTATGCGGAAATGAGCTGTAGGTTTTACTGAGCATCTTACAGAACCAGCCGCAGTTCTTCTGGACACTTTGACCGTCACACTCGCTTCTTCATTTTACACCAAAACCCAGCAGCCTTCATTATGTTTTATTTTTTTTTTTTAATCTGAAAAGTGCGTCTTATGGAATACGCTGCTCAGACATATTATAAACTTTATTTTTTCTGTAACATTTAATTTTGTGCTGGAAAAAAATGTAATGTTTGGAACTCTAAAATGTTTTTATAATCAAGTCAAGTCTACTTTATTGTCAAATATGCTATACATGCTCGACATACAGCACAGATGAAATTTCAGTCCTCTCTGACCCACGGTGCAAACCGGCAGTGCAATAAATAATGTAGATGTTATAAAATAGAAATCTATAACAGTTTGTATGAATAAAAAAAAAACCAGCGTGCCTAAGACTTTTGCACAGTACTGTACCGTATTTTTTATATTAGCTATACATCAGTTTACAGCTCAGACAATAAGAAACACATTTTTAATGATATTTTGGCATTTTTAAAGTCTGTATAATGTTAACATGCAGTTTTTTTCTCATGCACACGTTAAAAGATTCAGCCTAATAGCAGGTGAAAGCCTGATTCAGGTGTGATTTTAGCCACACGCTGCACATCGAGGCCGTTCATTGTCTCGCTGCAGTCACCCGTAGCCCTTTAGGCATGACTGAGTTTCGTCTGGTTTCCGTTAATGTCTGTGTTTGTTCCAGTTTTGACTCTCCGCCTCCTGCTCTCGGGCGTCTCCCATATCAGATCCACACACTCCCTGTATTAGACAAGGTATTATGGGATGGATGTCAGATGGCTCCATATAATACAAGTGATCAAAACAGCGAATTTGTTGGACCTTTCCGCTCAAGCTGGGTGTTTTTCTGTAAAAAAAAAACCCAAAAAACAAACACCACCAACAAGAACAAAAAACAGAAAATCAGTCACTCGAGTGCCAGATCCGCCGCATCCTTTCGTGCATTCTGATCTACAGCTGTTTTTGTTTCTGATCAGGGAAGAACCGAGCAATTCCAGCGTTATGGACGTGACACTTGAACTCAAAATGGCAACAAATGACCCAGTGCATGTTTTATTGTCTCCCAGTATTTAAACAGGTGTTGCATATTTTAAGGCTGTACCATACTGGAGAAGTGATAGAACAAGAACAATTCCCATAGTACATCTAGGGCATGCCAGAAAATGCCAATAAAAGATGCGTTATGGACGTGACAGAAAAAGTATCACTTTTCTTGGGTGACTGTACATTTTTATCAAACTCTGTGAAATTGTAAACCTAATGTCGAAATGGAGAGATCCATTTGATAGAGGGGTCCAAGGTGAATATTAAAAAATCTTTGTTTAAAATATTTTGTATTTCATGCAGAGTTTCGGAAGGAAAAGTCAGCGTTATGGATGTGACGAAATTCCGTTACGGATGTGACGCGTCTGAAATAGACATGGCGTATGTTTAGAAAATCAGCAATTTAACCACCATAACCCTTTGAAAAACTCTAAATATCAGCTAAAACTATCAAAGTTCTTAAATAATATTTAGGATGGCTATTGTTTTGCTGTTTTGTGGATTTTTGCATACATTTCTGTGGCTTGTGGCAATAATATAGAATTGTACATGATCAAAGTTGATTTTAGCTTGGGTTTTACATTATAAGAAAGAAAGACTGACAGTGACATATTAGGTGATCAAAATATTTATTTATGTATGTATTTATTTATTTGTTTATTGATTTAGTTTGAGGGGCGGCACGGTGGTGTAGTGGTTAGCGCTGTCGCCTCACAGCAAGAAGGTCCTGGGTTCGATCCCCGGGGCCGGCGAGGGCCTTTCTGTGTGGAGTTTGCATGTTCTCCCCGTGTCCGCGTGGGTTTCCTCCGGGTGCTCCGGTTTCCCCCACAGTCCAAAGACATGCAGGTTAGGTTAACTGGTGACTCTAAATTGAGCGTAGGTGTGAATGTGAGTGTGAATGGTTGTCTGTGTCTATGTGTCAGCCCTGTGATGACCTGGCGACTTGTCCAGGGTGTACCCCGCCTTTCGCCCGTAGTCAGCTGGGATAGGCTCCAGCTTGCCTGCGACCCTGTAGAAGGATAAAGCGGCTACAGATAATGAGATGAGATGAGATGATTTAGTTTGTTTATTTTGAAATTTGGGATCTCCTGTGAGGTTGACATTTACATGGAATTGCCCAACCCACGGTTCTGCTGTACCGTAGTCATTTCGCTCTAGATTTTCTGCATTGTTTGTTGCTTGGTGGCTGTCCAGTAACTTGGCTCAGGTGTGGCATGAGAACTTTATCACTATCACATTAACATGTCAGTCATAAATTAACCTGACTCAGGAATCATCTTGGATTAAAAAAACAAAACAAAACAGGTTTTAAGGCCCACTTTACACGGGGACGGTCTGAAACAAAAACGCAAAAGTCCGTTTTCGTTCTCACTTTTTTTCCGTGTCTACACGACCGTTTTCAAGGAGGAAATCTGCGTCTATACGGTGACGCATAAACGTGTGGCATTCAATCGGATGTGCATGCCAGGCGGCTAGGCGGTGCTGTGAAAGACTTCTGCTATGTCTGCACGCATGCGCAACGTCTTCCGTCTTGTCTGATCTGCACATCTGCGCCGCGAAAACTTTGACTACTCTGGCTATGGTAAGTAAGAAAGTAAGTAAAAAAGTAAGAGCATACTATACCCGCCTCTGTTCATTAACGGTATATGTGCAGATTCGGTATAGATGTTCGAAGGACTCCTGGACGTTTATTAAAGCTGCCAGAGCAGCTTGAAGGTCCGTTGGATCGATGTAATCAGACATGCTCTTACTTTTTTACTTACTTTCTTACTTCCCGGGCTGGCATGTACAGTATATGACATATGTATGACGTAAATGCGTACCCGACGTGAGCAGATCCGAGCAGAGTTTGGCGTATTGGGTAGTTTAGACGGATATGCAGGGGGGCTGTTTTTAACTTATCCACTCTGGAAGGCGTTTTCAAATTTTCCGTTTTTCAGCCTCGGAAACGCCGTCCCCGTGTAGACGAAAGGCACTTCCGATAAAATATTTAGTCGTTTTTACCCGACAGCGTCCTCGTGTAAACGGGTCCTTAATCTCGGAGAGGAAGCTCATAATGTGGCTCAATATGTCAAGAATTAAACACATGCAACAGGAAAATAATCAGCGATGTGTTGAAGTAACAAAGTCTGAAGAGTTTTATTCCTCTTATACCACAGCAACATTCCAAATACATCTCAATTACTAATGTTTAAAATGAATTATTAATTAGCAATAGCATTGTGTGGTTTTTTTTTTATCCATTTATAGTTACTTTTAATGTGAAATGTCCATGAAACAAGTTCTCACTTAGATAAATTATAGCAGATATAAACAGTTGTGTAAACTTCCTCGTTCAGTCAAAGTGAATCTGTTCCATTCAATCTATCTAAGTATGGTGAAATCGGCAGCGCAGCTCCTCTGAGAGGCCTCCGAGACTCACGAGGAGCAGAACAGGATTAACGTTACTCCTCTACCTCTAGGTAGGCTTGTGACGGGTGATGGGAAATCAGCTCATGGAGCGAGTGGGATTAGTAATAATAATAAACTAGATAGACTGTCCCTGTGGGGCGGCACGGTGGTGTAGTGGTTAGCGCTGTCACCTCACAATAAGAAGGTTCTGGGTTCGAGCCCCGTGGCCGGCGAGGGCCTTTCTGTGTGGAGTTTGCATGTTCTCCCCGTGTCCGCGTGGGTTTCCTCCAGGTGCTCCGGTTTCCCCCACAGTCCAAAGACATGCAGGTTAGGTTAACTGGTGACTCTAAATTGACCGTAGGTGTGAATGTGAGTGTGAATGGTTGTCTGTGTCTATGTGTCAGCCCTGTGATGACCTGGCGACTTGTCCAGGGTGTACCCCGCCTTTCGCCTGTAGTCAGCTGGGATAGGCTCCAGCTTGCCTGCGACCCTGTAGAACAGGATAAAGCGGCTAGAGATAATGAGATGAGATGAAAAAAATCATGAAAATTGACAGAGTTATACATTATTGAAACACACCCCCCCCCCCCACACACACACACAGACACAATTTTTCATGGATCATTCTGGATCAGTGATCCAGATCAGCACCAAAAGTCATAGCAACATAATTCAGCCCAGAGGTTTTCTTCATGTGAAATTTGGTGGTGATTGGTTGAAAACCGAGGGAGAAATAGCTTCCTAAAAATGTTAGGAGAATAATAATAATAAGAAGAAGAAGACTGTTCTATCAGTCCGTGGTCGCCAGTGTCCTGTTTTACACCGTGGTGTGCTGGGGGGGCAGCACATCCAAGAAGGACACATCCAGGCTGGACCTGTTGCTTATTGCCTAAAAATAATTTATCTTTATCTTCATATAAATATAGTTGCAAAAATAAATGAATAAAATGTTTCCATAAAAGAAAATCTAAATATGATGGAAATAGCTCAACATATAATAATGAAACATGAATATGATCAGTTGTAGTATATAAAATTTATCCATAAGCAGCCCAAAACAAAAACGTTTTAACCAAAGACTTAAAATTATCAAAATTCTTCTCGTGTCCAATTTTCATGAGAAAGAGCGTTAAAAAGTTTCGGCGCTGCAGCAGCGAAGGCCCTGTTGCCAAGAGTCTTCTTGGTTCTTGCATTAAAAGATTTAAGAAGGATATCGTTATTTCTGCGTAAAGAGGATGCATTACCTCAACTCGGCTACATGTATAAGTTGGTGCAAGACCATTCATCACTTTAAAAGTTAGAGTTTAAAGCTTAAATTGTACAGTACTCGGGGTAAATGATTAAGAATAATATTTCAGGTCGCCTGTAGCTACGCTTCCTGCAGGAAAGTGTGAACACCAATAGTTGAGGTTCAGAAACTCGTACATTTGTTGCACCAAAATCTATCTATTTTTATTGCCTTGATATTCACTGGATATGAGCAATCGCGTGCTCTGATTGGCTACTCTACTACTAGGATATCAGCTCATATACCGTGAGGAGAGAAAAACAAAATGGCGGCGCGTGTTGCTGAACCAACCGAGGACGAAACAAAAACTCTACTCGAAAACAAAACCACAAAAATACAAAAAGAAAAAGCAATAAGATATGGAATAAAAGTATCTGATGGTAAGAAAGTATCTTTTTTTAATTTTTCAAGAATTATTATTATCGCATTTTTCACAAATTGCTCCTGTCATTTCGCCGGTTTGTTTACATTCTAAGCGGAAATTATTTTGTCGAGCGTTTTGTATAAAGTTTTTATTTATCGAATTGGTAAAAAATAAAAATGCTCTGTTTCTCAAAATCCAGTGAATGTGGATAGAATAAAACAGTTATTCCACTCAATCTCATTGTAGATAGATTATAGACAACTCGGTGCTACGCGCCTCGTTGGCTATCAGCTCATGTACGACTCGATTTCGTGGAATAACTGTTAAATGTAAGATGTTGAAGTGAAGCAGGAGATGAAGTGATGTCCTGCCAGTGAACCAGCCACTGAAGGAGGAAGTGACATCATAACTGAAGACCCACCTTGATGAGAGGACTGAAAGATTGCATTCTTAATTATATTTTGGCGCCATAGGGCAATAGACTGCGGAGCTCTTTCACCGTTTATGCACTGCCATTAGAATAAAGAAGCAAAAGAAAAGTTAATTAGTGGAATTTATTGCCTTCTTAATGCGTTCAATATCAAAGAGTAAATAGTGTAGAATAAAAATACTAAATACAACCCTGATTCCAAAAAAGTTGGGACAAAGTACAAATTGTAAATAAAAATGGAATGCAATAATTTACAAATCTCAAAAACTGATATTGTATTCACAATAGGACATAGACAACATTTCAAATGTCGAAAATGAGACATTTTGAAATTTCATGCCAAATATTGGCTCATTTGAAATTTCATGACAGCAACACATCTCAAAAAAGTTGGGACAGGGGCAATAAGAGGCTGGAAAAGTTAAAGGTACAAAAAAGGAACAGCTGGAGGACCAAACTGCAACTCATTAGGTCAATTGGCAATAGGTCATTAACATGACTGGGTATAAAAAGAGCATCTTGGAGTGGCAGCGGCTCTCAGAAGTAAAGATGGGAAGAGGATCACCAATCCCCCTAATTCTGCGCCGACAAATAGTGGAGCAATATCAGAAAGGAGTTCGACAGTGTAAAATTGCAAAGAGTTTGAACATATCATCATCTACAGTGCATAATATCATCAAAAGATTCAGAGAATCTGGAAGAATCTCTGTGCGTAAGGGTCAAGGCCGGAAAACCATACTGGGTGCCCGTGATCTTCGGGCCCTTAGACGGCACTGCATCACATACAGGCATGCTTCTGTATTGGAAATCACAAAATGGGCTCAGGAATATTTCCAGAGAACATTATCTGTGAACACAATTCACCGTGCCGTCCGCCGTTGCCAGCTAAAACTCTATAGTTCAAAGAAGAAGCCGTATCTAAACATGATCCAGAAGCGCAGACGTCTTCTCTGGGCCAAGGCTCATTTAAAATGGACTGTGGCAAAGTGGAAAACTGTTCTGTGGTCAGACGAATCAAAATGTGAAGTTCTTTATGGAAATCAGGGACGCCGTGCCATTCGGACTAAAGAGGAGAAGGACGACCCGAGTTGTTATCAGCGCTCAGTTCAGAAGCCTGCATCTCTGATGGTATGGGGTTGCATTAGTGCGTGTGGCATGGGCAGCTTACACATCTGGAAAGACACCATCAATGCTGAAAGGTATATCCAGGTTCTAGAGCAACATATGCTCCCATCCAGACGACGTCTCTTTCAGGGAAGACCTTGCATTTTCCAACATGACAATGCCAAACCACATACTGCATCAATTACAGCATCATGGCTGCGTAGAAGAAGGGTCCGGGTACTGAACTGGCCAGCCTGCAGTCCAGATCTTTCACCCATAGAAAACATTTGGCGCATCATAAAACGGAAGATACGACAAAAAAGACCTAAGACGGTTGAGCAACTAGAATCCTACATTAGACAAGAATGGGTTAACATTCCTATCCCTAAACTTGAGCAACTTGTCTCCTCAGTCCCCAGACGTTTACAGACTGTTGTAAAGAGAAAAGGGGATGTCTCACAGTGGGAAACATGGCCTTGTCCCAACTTTTTTGAGATGTGTTGTTGTCATGAAATTTAAAATCGCCTAATTTTTCTCTTTAAATGATACATTTTCTCAGTTTAAACATTTGATATGTCATCTATGTTCTATTCTGAATAAAATATGGAATTTTGAAACTTCCACATCATTGCATTCCGTTTTTATTTACAATTTGTATTTTGTCCCAACTTTTTTGGAATCAGGGTTGTAAATAAATAACCCTATTTCACAACTGCAGTAATCCATACAGTATTATGTCAAGAACTGAACAACTCAGTAAAGAGAAAGGACATCCATCATCACTTTAAGACCTGAAGTGACTTTTAATTAATAAAAATAAAGAACGAACCACTGAATTAAAAGGTGTGTCCGAAACTTTGACTCGTTCTGTACACACACTCGAACTCGCGCACACCTTGGGGGAATTTTTGGCAGCACGAATGAGCTGTGTGAGGCTTTCTCAGGTGAAGCAAACAGCAGGCACACAACAGCGATATTACCATCTCATTCACACACACACTCGACACAGGACACAAACTGACACGTCCACACTGTCTTTCAAACAAACACAGACTCTCTCAAGTACACACACGTCCACATGCACAAGCACACATTTTCATTCTCAAAAAGCACACACCCCAAGTCTTTCTCAAACACACACATTGGCCCATTCTCTCCCTGCACACACACACACCCTGTACACACACAGACACCTCTCTCTCTCTCTTCTTCATTATGTCAGTGACAGGTATTTTAAGCAGACAGTCACAGGAGGCAGACACACTCACACACTCATTCTGCTGTAATGCAGTGCCTCAGATGGTAAACAGAGGGAGAACACTGACGTTACAGACACATGTGTGAATGTCAGGCTCAATTAACATTCTTTTACTCAGCACATACTGAACCTCTTCTTTCATTAACACAGCATGAGAAAGTCATCAAATCTTGGGAAAGGCATTGTAGGGTTAGCATGCACCACCCTACACCACAAAACACCAACATTCATCATCTCACACCATCATTCACCATCAAACACTAGCATTCACCATCAAACACCAACATTCACCATCAAACACCGGCATTCACCATCAAACACCATTATTCATCATCTCACACCATCGTTCACCATCAAAAACTAGCATTCACCACAAAATACTAACGTTCACCATCATAGACCAGCATTCACCATCAAACACCAATATTCATCATCTCACACCATCAAACACCAGCATTCACCATCAAACACCAATATTCATCATTTCACACCAACATTCACCATCAAACACCAGCATTCACCACAAAATACCAACGTTCATCATTGCACACCAACATTCACCATCAAACTCCAACATTAAACTCCAACATTCACCATCCTAACTCCAACATACACCATCAAACACCATTATTCACCGTCACCATTCACCATCAAACTCCCATCGTTCATCATCAAACACCAGCATTCACCATCAAACACCATTATTCACCGTCACCATTCACCATCAAACTCCATCGTTCATCATCAAACGATAACATTCATCAGCAATTGTTCAAAATCCAGCAGGAACATTCACTGTCAACACTAACATTCACTATCAAATCAACATGTACCACTAAACAATAACATTCATTGTCAAACATGAAGATCAAACACCAACGTTCACCATCTAATGTCAAGAATCACCATCAAATACTACACTGTCCCCAAAAGCACTATCAGACACCAAAATTCACAGACATGAAATATTCACCACCAAACGCCATTAAATGCAATAAAACACCGACATTCACCATCGGCAAACAACATTCACCATCCCACAAGACACACTGTTAAACATTAACACTAAAACAGCCCATGATGTATTCATCTAACACCAATAAATACCACAAAACACCAACATTCCCCATACCAGCACCGCACACGGTCATTAACGCTAAATCACACCAACATTTATTCACCATCAAATGGCAACACTCATGGAGCAATGCTTCTGTTTATTGATGTGGGCATGTGGTTTAAAAATCAGACCTTCCTTTCTGTCTGCATGGAGCATGCAACTACAATTAGAAGTAATTTTTAAAGTTTCCCTCACAGCAGCTCAGTGGTTAAGCATCTATGCTAGTGACCACAAGGTTAGGAGTTCAAATCCCAAGTGTGTCATAGGTTCATTGATGGGATGTCAACCCTCGACTCGTCAGCTCTGTGCTCAGAATGGATCGTGTCGGACTTGCGAATCAAACAGCGGTCAGAATAAACATGAAGTAATTCACTTCCGGTTCATTTGGTTTTGAGGTTGACCACACACCTCATGAATTTGGAAAGCATGAGCCAATAGGACATGAGAGGGCGGGGCTATGATGGGGGAACTGACCATTTTTTGATTAACAGCTACACCAGACTTTTGCCGTCGTGTTATATCGCTTAAGCGTCACAAACATTTGCAAACAACCAAATGTTGCCGTTACCATTACCTAGCCTGAAAAATGAAATCATGCCACACCCACAGGAAGCTCCACCCTAGCAAAGAAAAAAAAAACTTGAGGAGAGAATCTGCTGTGGCATCACTTTGGATAAAACAGTGGCCGTATTCCTCTCGTTCGACTCCACACATGAAAGCAAGACGCTCTTTTCATGTTCTTCATCTTCTCCTCAAAGGACACCCATAACTCCTAATCCTCTCTTCCGCGAAGCTGAATCTGTCCCTCTTTTCTCTCCTCTGTTGTTCTGTTGTTCCGAGTCCGAGCTCCGAACGCCCTTCTAATTATTCCATTTGGGTTTCGCATACCTCCTCAGCCTTTAATTACGGAGTCGTGTTGCTCCCTGAGGTGAAGCCATTCATCTCTGCAAACTCAATCATGTCACGACACGGCCTCAGTCACTCACACAGTGCATGCTTGCGGCTTTCCCCCAGCCAGAACACACGCACGCGCACACACAAATGCCCAGTGGAAGTTTAACATCAGATGTGTTTAGTAAGAAAATCTGTGACTTTTTTTTTCCCTCTCAGAACTTGGTGTTCCCCGATTCAAGATTTATTTCAACATCCTTTTAATTCACAAAACATCTCTCTCTGGTTCACATTTTCAATGTCATATCCGTTATAAATCTTCAACGACTAAACCTCTAGCGCAGAAATAAAACAAATATGGATCCGGTCAGAAGCGGCCCACTCCAACCCAGAATCCCCACTCAAAGCTCTTCAGCTCTTCTGGACAGAATTACAGCCGATTCATATTTTCATGGTGTTTTATATTGCGGTAAATCCTTCTCAGAAAGAACTAATTAATATCTCTGTGAAGCGCCGCCAGCTGTCGTAACTTTAAAAAAGTGAAACACATGTAAACTGGTGCTGGTTAAAGTGTGCACGAGGAAAAGCACCCTTCAATAAAAGAACAAGCGAATGGATTTGATGAAAGATGACATGCTTTCTCAAACGGGTTAATTACAGAGAAGAGCGATGGAGAACCAGGAGAAACCTGAAGGATGGAGCAAGTGAGAGGGTGAGTGAAGGAGTGAGAACATGATCATATAAAATGAGGGGTTGTTGACAATAGTGACAGAGAGATTTAATGAGTGAGACAGCGAGGGTTGAAGTGAGACGTGACTGTGTAAGTAAAAGAGAAAGTGAAGAAGGGAGTCCAGATGTTCATGATGAAGTGAAGAACCAAGTGTCGAAGTGAATGAAGGATTGAGGAAAAGAGTCAGTCGGTGATTTAGTGAGTGAATGGATTCATGATTTGTTTTGCCAGAGAGGAGGTAGGTGAATGAGTGAAAGAATCGGTGTGTCATTCGGTGAGTCAGTAAGTGAGTGAAGGAATTGGTGAGTCAAGCAGTGAGTGAATCAATGAGTGAGTGAGTGAGTGAATCAGAGAGTGAGTCAGTTACTGAGTGAGTGAATCAGTCTGTCAGTGACTGAAAGAATCTGTGAATCAAACAATGAGTCAGTCAGTGAGTGACTGAATAAGTGAGCAAGTTGAATCAGGCAGAGTAGGTGAATCAGTGAGTCAGCCAGTGAGTGAGGGAATAAGTGATTCAGTGAGTGAATCAGTGAGTCAGTCAATAGTTCAGTGAATGATTAATTGATTTAGTCAGTGAATGAATCAGTGAGTCAGGCAGAGAGTGAGGGAATAAGTGATTCAGTGTGTCAGTGAGTGAATCAGTGAGTCAGGCAGAGAGTGAGGGAATAAGTGATTCAGTGTGTCAGTGAGTGAATCAGTGAGTCAGGCAGAGAGTGAGGGAATAAGTGATTCAGTGTGTCAGTGAGTGAATCAGTGAGTCAGGCAGAGAGTGAGAGAATAAGTGATTCAGTGAGCGAATTAGTGAGTCAGTCGGTAATTTAGCGAATGAGCGATTTAGTCAGTGAGTGAATCAGTGAGTCATACAGTGAGTGAGGGAATAAATGATTCAGTGCATCAGTGAGTGAATCAGTGAGTCAGGCAGAGAGTGATAAAATAAGTGATTCAGTGTGTCAGTGAGTGAATCACTGAGTCAGGCAGAGAGTGAATCAGTCAGTCAGTCAGTAATTCATTGAATGAGTGATGTAGTTGGTGAGTGAACCAGTGAGTCAGGCACTGAGTGAGGGAATAAGTGATTCAGTAAGTGAATCAGTGAGCAAATTAGTGAGTCAGTCAGTAATTTAGCGAATGAGTGAGTTAGTCAGTGAGTGAATCAGTGAGTCATACAGTGAGGGAGGGAATAAATGATTCAGTGAATCAGTGAGTTAGTGAGTCAGTCAGTCAGTAATTTAGTGAATGAGTAATTGATTTAGTGAGTGAATGAATAAATGTGTGTGATTTCATTGTGATAATATGTGCAAATCATTTTTATTGTTTTGGCAGAACATTGTGGTGTGAACACTGCTTTTCTTTCTCTTTTTGTGGGAACCACACACACACACACACACACACACACACACACACAGACTTGTATATACAATTTGTCTTCATATTCCCTGTCTGAATAACACACACTTATGCTTTTTTATCACAAGATATTTATGTGTGTGTGTGTGTATGTGTGTGTGTGTGTGTGTGTGTGTGTGTGTGTGTGTGTGTGTGTGTGTGTGTGTGTTTTCTGCCCCAACCTGGTGGGTGAGATATAGTGTAAATTTGTTTTAGAAACAAGAAACACGCAGAATCCTACACACACACACACACACACACACACACGCGCGCGCACACACCCTTCCTCTAGTAGACTTTCTGTCTGTAATTAGGTTATGTTGTTAGCAAGCGTGGTGTTGGTGAAGACAGACACGCTGCTTTGTTTTTGCCAAGCGGCGCACTGAGGGCGCCAACTTTTGATGTTTGATGTTGTTATTTGTGATTATTCTCTCTCTCTCTCTCTCTCTCTCGCTCTCTCTCTCTCTCTCTCTCTGGGAAAGAATTTTAAGACTTTATGAGAAGCAGTGGAGCATAATGGAGTTATTTTCTGTACCAGCTGCTTTAGTAACTGCAGTTTCTGTATCTGTCAAAGGTCCCTGTCTTCTGACTGTGGAAACATTTTAAAGTCTTACATATTTTCATTTTATGCCATTAATCACAAAAATGTGTAAATTAAAACTTTGGATAATACATTGATACAATAAAACATCCAATGAAGCCTCATTTTATCATTATTCTGAATTTATAATACCAGAATTTAACAAGTAGAACTAATCTTCTCTCTCTCTCTCTCTCTCTGTCTCTCTCTCTCTCTCTCTCTGTTTCTCAGTGCCAGGGATTCTCGGTTGTTTTAAGGATAACGGTGATCCTCCTCCTCTCTCTAAGAGCTACCAGACGTCTCAGAAGCTCACTGTGCAGAGCTGCATCAGTCTCTGTCGCAACCAGAGATACAAGGTGAGCAGTGCATCATGGGAAACCTGACCCTTCCTGGGTTGAGCTATGGGCTGGACACAATCAAACTAACGCTGTTTACTTGATGAGGACACTACATCTGGCCTTTTGATGCAGTTCAGGTATCATTCCTATATCTGGAATTTCTATCCATCAAAATGCAAGTGGAAATGCATGAAAAGGATACAAATTTAATACAGATTTAAATAATGGAAACCCTTTCAGGAGGTCTGGGAAGTGTATTAGCCTGACAGTACAAACATCTAAACACAGATGTTGCAATGGTAACAATGTCTTGTATGGTGAATATTCCACATAAATGGATGAAATAAATGTGTTGCTGCTTAACAAAGAACATTGATATGGTGATGTTTAGAAAGGACATGTTTATGGAAGGAGACTCCAGTTTCAGTGCTTTGTAACAATCTGAATAAGGGCCTGTGTCCACCAGGTGCATATTTTGTGCCAACTGTCATTTTCAGAGCATTTTCAAAGTGATTCTTTCAAGTGATTCTTGTTGCTAAGATAGAAAAAAAAACATTGAGCACTTCCACATTCCTTCAAACACCAGCATCCATCATCAAACGCCATCATTTACCATCAAACACCAGCATCCGCCATCAAACGCCATCATTCACCATCAAACACCAGCATTCACCATCAAACGCCATCATTTACCATCAAACACCAGCATTCACCATCAAACGCCATCATTTACCATCAAACACCAGCATCCGCCATCAAACGCCATCATTTACCATCAAACACCAGCATTCACCATCAAACGCCATTACTCACAATCCAACACTAACATTCACTATCAAACACCATCATTCATCATCAAACACTAACATTCACCATCAAACACCATCATTCACCATCAAATGCCATCATACACCATCAAACACTAACATTCACCATCAAACACTAACATTCACCATCATTCACCATCAAACGCCATCATTCACCATCAAACACCAGCATTCACCGTCAAACGCCATTACTCACAATCCAACACTAACATTCACTATCAAACACCATCATTCATCATCAAACACTAACATTCACCATCAAACACCATCATTCACCATCAAATGCCATAATTCACCATCAAACACTAACATTCACCATCAAACACTAACATTCACCATCAAACACCAACATTCACCATCAAACACCAGCATTCACCATCAAACACCATCATTCACCATCAAACGCCATCATTCACCATCAAACACCAGCATTCACCATCAAACACCATCATTCACCATCAAACGCCATCATTCACCATCAAACACCAGCATTCACCGTCAAACGCCATTACTCACAATCCAACACTAACATTCACTATCAAACACCATCATTCATCATCAAACACTAACATTCACCATCAAACACCATCATTCACCATCAAATGCCATCATTCACCATCAAACACTAACATTCACCATCAAACCCTAACATTCACCATCAAACACCATCATTCACCATCAAACACCATCATTCACCATCAAATGCCATAATACACCATCAAACACTAACATTCATCATCAAACACCATCATTCATCATCAAACACCAACATTCACCATCAAATGCCATCATTCACCATCAAACACTAAAATTCACCATCAAACACTAACATTCACCATCAAACACCATCATTCACCATCAAACACCATCATTCACCATCAAATGCCAGCATTAACCATAAAATGCCATCATTCACCAACAAAGGCCATCATTCGCCATCAAACGCTAACATTCACCATCAAATGCCAGCATTCAACATCAAACACCAGCATTCAACATCAATTGCCATCAATCACCATCAAACAGCAGCATTCACCATCAAACACTAACATTCATTGTAAAACTCCAACATTCATCATTAAACACTTACATTCACCATCAAACACCAGCATTCACCATCAAACACTAACATTCACTGTCAAACTCCAACATTCACCATCAAATGCCAGCATTCACCATCAAACACCAGCATTCACTGTCAAACACTAGCATTCATCATCAAACACCAGCATTCAACATCAAGTGCCATCATTCACCATCAAACACCAGCATTCACCATCAAACACTAACATTCACTGTCAAACTCCAACATTCACCATCAAATGCCAGCATTCACCATTAAACAGTAACATTCACCATCAAACACCAGCATTCACTGTCAAACACTAGCATTCACCATCAAACTCCAGCATTCAACATCAAACACTAGCATTCACCATCAGACTCCAGCATTCAACATCAAACACTAGCATTCACCATCAAACTCCAGCATTCACCATCAAACACTAACATTCACTGTCAAACTCCAACATTCACCATCAAATGCCAGCATTCACCATTAAACAGTAACATTCACCATCAAACACCAGCATTCACTGTCAAACACTAGCATTCACCATCAAACACCAGCATTCAACATCAAACACTAGCATTCACCATCAGACTCCAGCATTCAACATCAAACACTAGCATTCACCATCAAACTCCAGCATTCAACATCAAACACTAGCATTCAACATCAAACACTAGCATTCACCATCAAACTCCAGCATTCAACATCAAACACTAGCATTCACCATCAAACTCCAGCATTCAACATCAAACACTAGCATTCACCATCAAACACCAGCATTCAACATCAAGTACCAGCATTCACCATCAAACACTAACATTCAACATCAAACATCAGCATTCACCATCAAACACTAACATTCATAGCATTCACTATCAGACACGAGGATTCAACATCAAACACTAACATTCACTATCAAACACCAGCATTCAACATCAAATACCAGCATTCACCATCAAACACTAACATTCACCGTCAAACACCAGCAATCAACATCAAATGCCATCATTCACCATCAAACACTAACACTCACCATCAAATACCAGCATTCACCATCAAACACTAACACTCACCATCAAATACCAGCATTCACCATCAAACACTAACATTCAACATCAAATGACACCATTCACCATCAAACACTAACATTCAGCATCAAATGACACCATTCACCAAGTGCCATCATTCACCGTCAAACACCAGCATTCAACATCAAACACTAACATTCACCATCAAATGCCAGCATTCACCATTAAACACTAACATTCATCACGGGAAACCTGTGTCCACCAGGTGTGTATTTTGTGCCCACTATCTTTTTCAGAGCACTTCCAGAGCGATCCTTTGAAGCGCTTTTTGTTGCTAGAATAGGAAAAAAAAACATCTAGCACTTTCACATTCCTTTATTGTGAAAGTCAAGTCTGTTTACTTTAGAAAGTTGCACTAAAAACAATGGAAAGCATCCCGTCCCGGCACTGGCAGCAGCTCGCTACGTGGGATTTGATACACTGTATATTCAAAAAGAAGAGTCTTGGTACATGAGATTTTAGACCAGGTTTTAAAATATTATCAGTCCTGCCCATTTTTTATTTTGATTGGTCGGTGAGAGCTTGGTGACATTGACTAGCTTAGCTTGGTGGTGTTCCAAGAGTTGAACTAACTATGTTGAGTGGTGTCTACGCTGATCTTCAAAGGGTTTATACAGAGAATAGACGCTGCTGGTTCAAAAAACAGATCTGGTTCATAAGCTGGCACAGGAAAGTCTTCAGGAGAGAAGAGTGTGTGGTTTATTTTAGTAACAGGCCAAGCTGCATTCTTTCTTTTTCCTTAATTGAAGCGCGAACAGTAACTCAGGCTGCACCACACCACCCTGTCGTTGATTATTTTCTGATAATAACATTACACTGAGTGATTTATTGTGGTTTGGTGGTTCTTTTAAATGTGAAGGAAACTTGATTAGAATATTGATTTAAAGTTGACTTGTTTTAAAGAGAGTCACTTAGACCACTTTCGAAACAAACTGCTTGCTGTTGCTTTCAGCCAATCAGAATCCATTCTGGATTCATGTTCCTACAGAATAATGGTGTTTTGTTTCATATCACTGTCTGATAACTGAAAGAATAAAAACACATCTTGGTAAAGCACGCAGACTTTATTTTAGGAAGTCTCTCCCCGATGTGTAGCTGAGCAACACAAAGCCATTATTATATTTCTCGCTCAAAGTGTGATGTCATCGTCCCCGTGTTTTCCCCAGCTTGCTGGAATGGAGGCAGGCTACGCCTGTTTCTGCGGCAACGAGCTTGACTACCATCTCCATGGCGACGCTCCCAGTTTGGAGTGTAGTCACGGGTGCTTCGGGGATCAGCACCAGCCGTGCGGAGGAGACGGACACGTCATCGTCTTCGACAGTGAGTTGAATCAGTCTGGGTTAACGGACTGGCCTGGATCAAAATAACACAGCTGTGTATTCAGAGTTTTGCCTTTTTCCTGAAAAATCACTAAAAGCATCTGGACTTCGTAGATAATAAACGACATCGGAAGAGTAAAATAGGATAAAACATTCCAAAAGTCCAAAATAATTGAAAATACTCTTTTTAAAAATATAATAATAAATGGAGCAGTTCTTCAGTTTAAATCTGACCTTTTAGGAGATCTCATCTCATTATCTGTAGCCGCTTTATCCTGTTCTACAGGGTCGCAGGCGAGCTGGAGCCTATCCCAGCTGACTACGGGCGAAAGGCGGGGTACACCCTGGACAAGTCGCCAGGTCATCACAGGGCTGACACATAGACACAGACAACCATTCACACTCACATTCACACCTACGCTCAATTTAGAGTCACCAGTTAACGTAACCTGCATGTCTTTGGACTGTGGGGGAAACCAGAGCACCCGGAGGAAACCCACGCGGACACGGGGAGAACATGCAAACTCCGCACAGAAAGGCCCTCGCCGGCCACGGGGCTCGAACCCGGACCTTCTTGCTGTGAGGTGACAGCGCTAACCACTACACCACCGCGCCACCCCATTTAGGAGATCTTATTTTTAAAAAAAAGTTAATGCTTCTTAAAGATGTTTTCTTTTTCCCCAAATTGGTTACATCTTTTTATGTAGAAAGTTTAGAGACGTACTGTGTCTGTCACCGTCAGCCATGTTGGATTGAGAGGAGCAAAACCTGATGGAGTAATAATCTTCAGGATAATGGTGTTTATTCTCTCCACATTCACTGGATATGAGCAATCGCGTGCTCTGATTGGCTACTCTACTACTAGGATATCAGCTCATATACTGTGAGGAGAGAAAAACAAAATGGCCGAGCATGTTGCTGAACCAACCGAGGACGAAATAAAAACTCCACTCGAAAACAAAACCTCAAAAAAAAAAAATGCAACAAAATATGGAATAAAATTATATGATGGTAAGAACGTATCTTTTTTTCTTTTTCAAGATTTATTATTATTATTATTATTGCATTTTTCACAAATTGCTCCTGTCATTTCGCTAGTTTGTTTACATTCTAAGCGGAAATTATTTTGTCGGACGTTTCGTATAAAGTTTTTATTTATCGAATTTGCAAAAAATAAAAATGCACTGTTTCTCAAAATCCCGTGAATGTGGATAGAATAAAACAGTTATCCCACTCAATCTCGTTGTACATCGCTTAAAGACAACTCGGTGCTACGCGCCTTGTCGGCTATCAGCTCATGTACGACTCGATTTCGTGGAATAACCGTTAAATATCACATTGGAGTGGTTTGGAGGTGATTTACATCTTATAAATCTATACACCGATCAGCCATAATATTAAAGCCAGAAGGGTGTCAGCGTTAACTTTTTCAGCAGTTTGTGCTACAGGAGCTCTTCTGTGGGTGGGATTGGACCATATGGGCTAGCCTTCATGCTCCATGCGAATCAATGAGCCTTCTCTACCAATGACCCTGTCGCCGGTTCACCGGTAGTCCTTTGGATCCTTGGCCCACTTTTGTTCGGTACTAACCACTGCATATCGGGAACACCCCACAAGATGTGCCATTTTGGAGACGCTCAGACCCAGTCATCTCGCCATCACGATTTGGCCCTTGTCAAAATCGCTCAGATCCTTACACTTGCCCATTTTGCCTGCTTCCAACATGTCAACTTCAAGAACTGACTGTTCACTTTCTTGCTGCCTGATATATCCCGCCCCTTGATTAGGAGGTGCCATTGTAATGAGATAATCAATGTTATTCACGTCACCTGTCAGTGGTGTTAATGTTATGGCTGATCAGTGTATATTTCACTATATATTAAATAAAGGTTTCTTCATTCATTCATTTTTCTTCATTTCCTTTAATGTACAGCCTACGAATGTGAACACCAGATATGAAAGGGATCAGGAAATTAAAGGCTGTAAGGTCTTTTGCCTAAGAACTGAGAACGACAAACGATACAGGAAGCTGCTGGTTAAATGTAACGAGCTGATTTGCATATTCGCATCTCAGTATTCGGATTTCAATCTGGTTAACCGGAGAGTACCAGATTTGACTACGAGTGTGGATCAAATCTAAACAGTTTCCAGTGTAGATACAAGACACACGAAATAATGAGCTTTTGCTGTAGGTGAAATGACTTTATTTTTAAGTAAATGCAAAAATATATCCACACTCTAGGGCAGTTAAAATGTGCCAGTGAGTAAAAAAGAGTTACAGATCATTCGAAATTAGATTTTTGGAAATGTGAGTTTACATTATGGAAAATCTGTGATATGGGAATAAAGCTAATATCTTAGCTAATTACATGCTCCATTCAAATTAGCTAGCGAAAGTCATCACGAGGGAAAAGCTACTGTTGTGTCATTAAAGACGGTGTAAAACCCAAGGGGAACATTAGACAATGCTATTATTATGTTATTAGACAAAAAATATCTAATATTGAAGTTTCCCAGCGTTATTCTAAAAAAATCCACATTTTTAAACCTTATAGTTGGCATGGCATGAAAATGGACCATGACTGTGTGTCTTTGTGTCTTTAGCCAAAGTAGGAGCATGCGGTGGAAACTACACAACTGAATCAGCCATAATCTACTCACCGGACTTTCCAGATAAATACAGCCCCGGCCGTGTCTGCTACTGGACCATCCAGGTAAAAAAAATACGTTTAATTTTTCAAGAATATTCTTTTAAAGTATATATTTTTTTCAAATTGCTGTTCTCTCCATTCTCTCCAGGTTCTGGGTGCATCAGTCATCCTCTTTAACTTCACTTTCTTCAACATCATGGACCAGGCAGATATGGTCGAGCTGCTGGACGGTTACACCAATCAGGTGGTGGCGAGGTTCGATGGGCGAAACCCACCGCGGGAAATTGTTAACATCAGCGCCGACTTTGTTATCCTGTATTTCTACTCTGACAGGACGAACGAGGCCCAAGGGTTCTCCATGATCTATCAAGGTACAGATCACAATATTATGATGAAAGGTTTTATTCCATCTCTCTTTGTCATATGGGTGGAAATTTTCACACCCACAGTGTAACATTTTTGAATTATAATGAATTATAATTAATTCTCCATTGTTTTTCGGAGAAAACATTACAATGGTGTTTAAAATAAATATGAAAGAACATGGATGAGTGGATGGATGGATGGATGGATGGATGGATGGATGGATGGATGGATGAGTGGATTTATGGATGGATGGATGGGTGAATAGATGGATGGATGGATTGATGGGTTGGCCAGGCAGTAGATACATAAATGGAGGTTTGGGTTGATGTATGGATATAAATTTGATCAGCCTATGGCTGCAAATCTGCTAATTTTATGATGGGTGAATGGATGGATGGATTATTTCTGGATGAGTGGATGTCTGGATGGATGGATGGATGGATGGATGAGTGAATGGATGGGTGAATGTCTGGGTGGATGTCTGGATGGATGGATGGATGGATGGATGAGTGGATGTCTGGGTGAATGGATGGATGTCTGGGTGGATTGATGGATGGACATATGGATAGATTGATGGGTTGACCAGGCAATAGATACATAAATGGAGGTTTGGGTTGATGTATGGATATAAATTCGATCAGCCTATGGCTGCAAATCTGCTAATTTTATGATGGATGGATGGATGGATGGATGGATGGATAAGAAGATAGATGGCATGGCATGATAGATGGATGGAATGATGGATAGATAGAGGAATGGAAATGTGGATGGATGGCAATAAGGGTTTTATGAATATAAATTACATTGTTTATTGCCTGCAAATTTGGAAAATTTTTGATGGATGGAAGGATGGATGGACATACAGTGGTGCAGAATCAGGTACTGGTATTAATTAAATGGTCTTGCGGCTGCTGATTTGATTTTACAATGCCTGGATGGATGGATGGATGGATGGATGGATGGATGGATGGATGGATGGATGGAAGATGAATGGGTGGGTTAATAAATGAAGGGATGTGTTGATGGTTGAATCGATGGATGGGTTTATCAGAGTAGGGATTGCAATACCTCATGTTCTGAACACATGAAAAAAATATCATTCTCTGTGGTTCAGTGTATGGATGGATTAAACATGAAGGATGGATGGATGGATGGATGGATGGATGGATGGATGGATGGATGGATGGATTCATGCAGGGGTAGATGGAATTAGGTGTTGTTTTATGGACAAACTTTATGTTTGCCCTTCAGAATGAAACTGTGGACATGATTTATCACAACAGGGATTATAATACTTTGTTGTTTTGTAGCTCCAGCTCATGGATGGATGGATGGATGGATGGATGGATGGATGGATGGATGGATGGATGGACAGACAGATGTCTATGTGATTGGACAGATAAATGAATGGAGGGAGAGGCTGATAGTGAGTGTATGATGCTCTGTGAGGAGCTGTATTTGCATGAGTTGGTGTAATTTGGTGTTTTCTGCCTCCATTCCACATTTACATAAAACAAACAGCTGCTGATGCTTCACACCAGGAATTTACCTCTGCATGGACAGATGGAGAGAGAGAGAGAGAGAGAGAGAGAGAGAGAGAGAGAGAGAACAAAATACCCAGTCAGTGCACATGAGCTTGCAGTGAAAGTGTTCATCAGTTTCTTAGATGGAAAAAACACATCCTGAGAGAACTGGAGCAAACATAATAGGACAAAAACTTCCTCCACCAGCTAGAGTTTTTTGTTTTGTTTTGTTTTGAACCTGGAGTCGTGGGTGTTAAATATTTTAATGGCACCTTGGGCCATTTCAGGAACTCCCTCCATCTCAGATATTGGACGAGTTGCAGTTTATCAATAATTAATCTGGCTTTGTTGAGGTTTATCAGGTTTCTGCATCTGGACCACAACAGCCTTAATAACGGGGTCGTTCTCAATATTGCTGGAACAACCGTGCCATGATTGCATTTTCGATTTTGAATAACGAGTTTGAAAAGTTTGTTTTGAGTTCAGAACAATCAAAATATATAAAAAAAAAACAAATGTTACCTGAGACATAATGACCCTCAAAGTGTCCCAATGTCAGAAAATTAACACACAATGAGACAAATCCAGGATTTATACATCAATGTATAAGTGTCACATATTTGTTGCATGTATGACAAAATTTGCTCTCACTCTCTTAACTAACCACAGATTAAAGTACTGGCACCCTCTGCTTTTTTCGGCTTGGTCACTTCCTTTATAGCAGGCTGGCAAACTCACTAATTCTCGCAATGTGAAGAAAAAAATTGTTATTTAAATAATATTGACTGGCTTTTTTTCATGGAATATCAGATATATTCCATTCAGCTAGTATGATATTGAACAAGTCGAAGATGAGTAGCAGGATGGAATATATCTGATAGACCACGAAAAAAAGCCAGCCAATATTATCCATCCATCCATCCATCCATCCATCCATTATCTGTAGCTGCTTATCCTGTTCTACAGGGTCGCGGGCAAGCTGGAGCCTATCCCAGCTGACTACGGGCGAAAGGCGGGGTACACCCTGGACAAGTCGCCAGGTCATCACAGGGCTGACACATAGACACAGACAACCATTCACACTCACATTCACACCTACGCTCAATTTAGAGTCACCAGTTAACCTAACCTGCATGTCTTTGGACTGTGGAGGAAACCGGAGCACCCGGAGGAAACCCACGCAGACACGGGGAGAACATGCAAACTCCACACAGAAAGGCCCTCGCCGGCTGCTGGGCTCGAACCCAGAACCTTCTTGCTGTGAGGCAACAGTGCTAATCGCTACACCACCGTGCTGCCCGCCAATATTATTATTATTATTATTATTATACATACAAACTCTCTTCATATCAGCATTCTCGAAGGCCAACACTAGTTTACCCACGACTCTGTGCTGTTAGCGTGCAGTCCAGTTACCTTCCAGCCGGTGTAGCAGTAACATTAGTGAAGGCTGACACTAGCTTACCCGTGACTCGGTGCTGTTAGTACGGCAGTTAGTACGGCAGAAGGCACCACCTTCTAGCTGGTGTAGTGTTAGCACAGGCCAATGCTAGCGCAGTCAAGCTGAATATTATTATTATTATTATTATTATTATTATTATTTTCCCTGTGTAATTTACTTAGTTACTTTTAAAATCAACATCGACAACTACACACAACGGAGCGATCTGGCAGGCAAAATTCTCTCAAAATCTTCCGCTTTTAACGAAGCAAACCTCACAGCCGTGTTTGTTTCCAAATTGTTTCAGTCACTCGCTAGTGCGGAAGTTTTACATCTCTGACATGTCTCTTTTCCAGTTTTTTGATGTCCATTGGTATGTTTTTCTCTTGTAAATATGCATGAAGAATATATAATGAAGTTTTGGTGGCCTTTTGGGTGTTCAGCACGTCTTCAGTTTCAGTTTTCAGTTTATTTATTTAGTGCTTAAACCTAGCACTGAATTAACCCCGTCTTCTGTCTCTACCGGCCGACAAAGAAATGATTGTGTGCATGTGCAGCAGAAAAGTTTTATCATTGGATCTTCACATGAGCTCCAATGTGTGATGTCGTGTTGTCTTGACAATGTGCAATATTATAACAATATTGCACGCTCATTCTCCACTGGGGAGAGCGGTGTAATACATGGAGGATAAGCGATATGATAACAATATTGCATGCCATCAATAAACCCACTAGAAGGAAATAGAACACATGTTTTTATTCTATGGAAAAACAATTTTTTTTATAACAGTTTGGAATTTTTGCATTTGGACAATTTTATCAACTTTAACAATTTAATATAACTTCTGTTAGATTTTAGTTGGTAAAATTTTATTTTTTGTGCCATTTTAGCACTTGTTGATAAAAAAAAATGGTCTTTCTGGACAAACTGCAACTAAATCAAGGCACTATAGAGATTATAACGCATATCTGATTTTCTAGTATTCTTAATGAAGCTGTATTAATGAAAGAATTGACTACAAGTATTTTGAATTTTGAAAAGTATTGTATATTTAATGAAATAAAATAGCCGCAGTTAGTACTTTGATAAAAGTAACCACATTTCTGAATTGTCCACTGATTCCTTTGAAATCTGTTGTGTATTCAGACTCACTTTCTCCAGTGCACTCGGTGTTTATTAGTGTTGGTGATGTGAAAAAGGAAGCCAGGACGTTGTGCCTCTGCTGGACGAGCCAAACCCAACAGCCGTCGTGCAGTATTTCTGTTTTCTTATGATTTATTTGCCAGGCTGACGGAGGGGAAGTAAAGAAAGAAGGGACCGTGAAATAGCGGGAAATGTTTAGCCCGAATGAAAAGGTCAGAGAAATAAATTGGTTGCTCGCCGAGTTCACAAACCCACAGTGCTTTTTCACTTCGCCTCGGGCAGCGCTCTGTTTAAATACCGCATATCATCGAGTGTGTATTCAAATACCGTGCGCGCGCGTGTGTGTGTGTGTGTGTGTGTGTCAGCCTGGAAGGATGGAGTGGATCTGAAATAATAACAATAATAATAATAATAATAATATCACGGCAAGAAGAGCAGATGTGATACTGGTAGATAAAGAAAGAAAGCACTGCCTCTTGATTGACATTGCAATCCCAGGAGATGACGGGGTTACAGAGAACGAGAAGGAAGATAAATACCAGCCTTTGAAATTTGAAATAAAGTGGATTTGGGAAATGAATGAAGTGGAGGTTATTCCAGTTGTTGTTGGAGCCCTTGGTGTGGTTACAAAAAAGATCCAAAATTGGATCTCAGAGATCGGTGTTGAAATTTGAACCGAGTTGCTGCAAAAGACTGCACTCTTGGGAACAGCCAGAGTTTTGAGAAGAGTGCTACAAGTGTGTTAAGGAGTGTGAACTGCAGGACCCTTGGTTATTTGTTATGACCCGCTCCTGTATGTTAATTCTGATGACAAAAGATCAGTCTGAGGTTGAAGAAATAATAATAATAATGAGAAGCAGATGATGACGAAGATAAAGGAGAAGAAGAAGAAGAAAAGGATGATGATGAGAAGATGGAGTAGGAGGAAAAAGAAGAAGATGGAGAAGAAAAGGATGAGGAGGAGGAGGAAGAAGAAGAAGACAGAGAAGAAAAGGATGAGGAGGAAGAGGAAGAAAAAGATTATGATGATAAAGTAGAAGAAGAAAAAGAAGGTGAGGAGGAGTAGGAGGAGGAAGAAGATGAAGAAGAAAAGGATGAGGAGGAGGAAGAAAAAGAAGATGCTGATGAAGATGATGCTGATAAAGTAGAATAAGAAAAAGATGAGTAGCAGGAGGAGGAAGAAGAGAAGATGAAGAAAAGGATGATGATGATGAGGAGGAGGAAGACGGAAAAGATTATGATGGTGATGAGGAGGAGGAAGAAAAAGATGATGATAAAGTAGAAGAAGAAAAAGAAGGTGAGGAGGAGTAGGAGGAGGAAGAAGATGAAGAAGAAAAGGATGAGGAGGAGGAAGAAAAAGAAGATGCTGATGAAGATGATGATGATAAAGTAGAATAAGAAAAAGATGATTAGCAGGAGGAGGAAGAAGAGAAGATGAAGAAAAGGATGATGATGAGGAGGAGGAGGAAGACGGAAAAGATTATGATGGTGATGAGGAGGAGGAAGAAAAAGATGATGATGATAAAGGAGAAGAAGAAAAAGAAGATGAGGAAGAAAAAGATGATGATGATGATGAGGAGGAGGAGGAGGAGGAGGAAGAAGAAGAAGAAAAAGATGATGATAAGGAGGAGGAAGAAGAAGAAGAAAAAGATGAGGAGGAGGAAGAAAAAGAAGCTGCTGATGATGAAGGAGAGGAATAAGATGATGATGAGGATGAAGGACAAAAAGATTAAGAAAAAGATGATGATGATGATGATGATGATTAAGATAGAGAACATGAAGAAGAAAAAAGACGATGGGGAGGAGGATGAAGAAAAAGATGATAAAGAAAAAGAAGCTGATGATGATGATTATTCTGCAGTTGGTTCCAGTTCTTGCTGGAAAAGAACCAAACAGGGACATGTGGGCGGAGCTAGAAACAATGCAGAGAGCTGTTCAAGTGTGTGTGTGTGTGTGTGTATATATATATATATATATATATATCAGGGATTAAAGTATTGGCACCCTTCTTCAATTCCGTGTAGGTTGTTATCTGACCACACTTTAACATTTACACACAGAAATGGAGTGGCTTGTGCTTTTGCTGTATTCTTAAACCTCTTAAAGTATTAAAGATAATGGCATAAATGTATTGGCACCCTCAGGGTCATTTGGGTTACTATCTGGCATTAGGGCACACCAACAAACTCACTGCCCCATGCCATGCACTTTCAAACCTGAAATAAACCATGTGCTTTTTTCTTTTGTTCTTTATCAGTTTTTGTGATAAATAAATTAATTCATGAATTTTAAAGAATATTTTATACATCAGTTTGTCCCATAATGAGAATTAGTTTTTGTGTTTAAGTTTGAAGACTGAAGAATTGGATAAACAGTGAAATAAACGAATAATTGTCATTGAAGAGCTTGATGTGCGTGTAAATGTCGTTAACGCGATCCTCTTCGTTCCAGCTTCCAGAGGACCAGGCAGCAGATCTCCTGAAGATAACGTTATCAGTGACGATAACGATGGCAAAGAGGCCACCAGTACAATCGATCCACGTTCTGGCAGCATGACCGAGAGATCAAACACCAGCAAGAAAGGCAGTCCGTCTCAGATCCTCTATCTGATCACGTCCAGTCCCAAGTCGGAAAACGTAATGCCAGGTCAGTGGCTCGGCCGGGGCCGGACCGCTGCGCACAGCACCAGTATGTACACCTTTATTCTCTGTCAGCGTTTCACAGTCACCTGTCGTTTTCATAGCGGTGTCACGTGTCAGTAATGTCACATTGGCACAAATAGATTAACCTTTTTCACAATTAGAAGTGAAACATGCTGTTTAAAGTTAAATTACTGAAGTTTTATTGCATTTTTTGGATTATTATGGTATTAAAATTCCATGTGTTTTACATTAGGTTGTCAGTTTATTAGTAACAGTACAGCTAATAAACTCAACACACTATATATAAATAAATATACACACATTTTTATTATTTCTATTCATTTCAGTCAAATAAATTAAACATACACACGTTTCCCTTCCATCCGCTGTCGGTGGAGTGATCAGACTGCGTTAGTGTCACGCTGAGTGTTTGTTATTATAATAAACGGCAGTGACGCAGGAAGAAGCGCGTGCTGTAATAACTGTGTTGTGTTTACAGTGTGGACCATCTACGCGCTGGCTGCCTTGCTAACGCTAACTGTGATAGCCATGGTGGCTAAGCTTTACATTACAGTAAAGTAAGTATTCTACACTGAACACTGTGGGGTTTTTTGTGTTGTAACACGTTTGGACTGTAAAATTTAAATTACAGCGAACTGAGATGTTCAGCCTTTAGCTCTGATCCTGATACGGCTGAGTGACGTACGGAGTGTGTGTGAGGAGAGAGAGAGAGAGAGAGAGAGAGAGTGTTTACACACATTTATTGTTAACACTTAATGACTCATTCCTTATTTTGCTTTTCTTTCTTTCATCTATCTATCTATCTATCTATCTATCTATCTATCTATCTATCTATCTATCTGTCTGTCTGTCTGTCTGTCTGTCTGTCTGTCTCGGCAATTACTCACATCAATTTCCCATCTTTCTTTCTTTCTTTCTTGTGTCTATCTATCTACTCATGCAAAACTCCCATCTTCATGTTCTTTATTTATTTATTTATTTATTTATTGTGTCTCACTCTATCTAACTGTCTGTCTGTCTGTCTGTCTGTCTGTCTGTCTCTTGCAAATTGCTCACATCAATTTCCCATCTTTCTTTCTTTCTTTCTACTCATGCAAAATTCCCATCTTTATTTTCTATCTATCTATCTATCTATCTATCTATCTATCTATCTATCTATCTATCTATCTATCTATCTATCTATCTGTCTGTCTGTCTGTCTGTCTGTCTGTCTGTCTGTCTCTTGCAAATTGCTCACATCAATTTCCCATCTTTCTTTCTTTCTTTCTTTCTTTCTTTCTTTCTTTCTTTCTTTCTTTCTTTCTTTCTTTCTTTCTTCTCATGCAAAATTCCCATCTTTATTATCTATCTATCTATCTATCTATCTATCTATCTATCTATCTATCTGTCTGTCTGTCTGTCTGTCTGTCTGTCTGTCTGTCTGTCTCTTGCAAATTGGTCACATCAATTTCCCATCTTTCTTTCTTTCTTTCTTTCTTTCTTTCTTTCTTTCTTTCTTTCTTTCTTCTCATGCAAAATTCCCATCTTTATTTTCTATCTATCTATCTATCTATCTATCTATCTATCTATCTGTCTGTCTGTCTGTCTGTCTGTCTGTCTGTCTGTCTGTCTCTTGCAAATTGCTCACATCAATTTCCCATCTTTCTTTCTTTCTTTCTTTCTTTCTTTCTTTCTTTCTTTCTTTCTTCTCATGCAAAATTCCCATCTTTATTATCTATCTATCTATCTATCTATCTATCTATCTATCTATCTATCTATCTATCTATCTATCTATCTATCTATCTGTCTGTCTGTCTGTCTGTCTGTCTGTCTGTCTGTCTCTTGCAAATTGGTCACATCAATTTCCCATCTTTCTTTCTTTCTTTCTTTCTTTCTTTCTTTCTTTCTTTCTTTCTTTCTTCTCATGCAAAATTCCCATCTTTATTATCTATCTATCTATCTATCTATCTATCTATCTATCTATCTATCTATCTGTCTGTCTGTCTGTCTGTCTGTCTGTCTGTCTGTCTGTCTGTCTCGGCAATTACTCACATCAATTTCCCATCTTCATGTTATTTATTTATTTATTTATTTATTGTGTCTCACTCTATCTAACTGTCTGTCTGTCTGCCTGTCTCTTGTGAATTACTCACATCAATTTCCCATCTTTCTTTCTTTCTTTCTTTCTTTCTTTCTTTCTTTCTTTCTTTCTTTCTTTCTCTCAGATCTCCCACCATTCCCTCAGTGAGCGGTTCAGACTCATGCTCTCAGAGCACCACCTCAGAGCCGTGGATTATCTTCTACAGACCCTCCACCATCTCGCTCTTTAAAAAGAAGCTCAAAAACCATCACGGTGACCTCAGCCCTCTGGTGGGCAACTAACCACACACACATACTTACACACACACACACACACACACACACACACACACACACACACACACACACACACATATGCACAGTCACACAAACTCTACTGGACAGCAGGTAGCAAATACAGTGGAGCACCTGATGAGGAACTGGAAATCAACTGACAGCCAATCAGATGGTGCCATGTTAGGGGGCGTGGCTTCGACAGGACCATGACAAAGCCTCAGTCACATGCCAGTAGAACCTGAGCAGTTCTGGGAAAAGACTATTTCTTCCAGCAGGTTTTCAGCTGTGCAGATTCTGGCAGTTTCTGAGAGACGGAGTTCAGATAAGAATCCGTTGTCGGAGAATAAAGACAGAACGTACTGTAACGTGGAACGGCTCACGTCACTGTCTGAACACCAATGCAGACAATCAGCCTTTTCTACTACACCAAAACCCGATTCTGTTTCAGTCCATTTTCACCTCGCGCTTTATGTGGGTCACCTCCGGTTTGGAACAGGATTACGGTTTTCCAACGGAGGACGAACAGGATCATGATCCAGCAAATAATACAGCAACAAACAAAAGAATGTGTGTGTGTGTGTGTGTGTGTGTGTGTGTGTGTGTGTGTGTGTGTGTGTGTCCACGCGCGTATGTGTGTGTAAATCTGCCATCGCTACGGCTCGGGCCGTACTCCAAACAAACTGGCATTCCACGTTCCTTCTGGACCTCTGTAAACAGTTTTTCAGTATTTTTTTTTTTCATTTGTTGTGGGTTTTTCATCTTTGTGTTTTGTTTTGTTTTGCTTTGTGTGTCTGGTGTCTGTAAGTGCCTTAAGGGTTGGAAAACTGTTTGTGTGTACAATTTTTTCCCCCTTTACTTCCCACAGAGCTGTCTTTAAAGGCACAGAGATGAAAGATACACAAGTTTCCCATTACCACGAATGCAGTCGATCAGCCAAGGCATGTTTTGTTTTTTGTTTTTTTTAATGAAGTTTTCTTCTTTAGTTTTTGCACTGGAGCTACAAGGCTAATGCTAGTTCAGCATCAGACTTGTTTATGTGGTTTTTGACAATTTATGACAAACAGCCATCTATAAAAGAAAAAAAATGACGTTTCAGAGCTGAAAACAGTCAACAGAAGTTGGCATTACTCAGTGTGAAACTCAAGAACTCATGGATATTTGGTTAGCGGTTGATGCTAAGTGACATTACACAGTCATGTTTAGACTTTTCCGAGTAATTTATCAATACTTCTGAGGTAAATGTTGTCATTCCCAACATTGTTGTCAGATTTTCACTGCCATTACCTGTCTAAAAGATTATAAATGGCTGTATGCTACATGATTAGCCTCAGTCACTAGCTAGCTTCTAAGATTGGTGCGCATATTTCCAAAAGTGTTCCCACAACTTGAAAACAAAACAGTGTGTGTGTGTGTGTAAAAACTGATTTCAATAACGTACAAATGATATCACTTAGCCAAAGATTAGCTTGCACAATGCTAAACTGGTAGTTTTTACAAAAAGCTAAAATGTTGTGACAGCTCTGAGTTCTGACACATCATACTGAACTTCAGAACCCATCAATGTTTAACTAGCGGTTGATGCAAAGTAAAATTACACTGCAATTTTAGTTTTTAGTTGTATGTCGTCTTTTCTTAATAATTTAGCAACATATCTGAGGTAAAAGGTGATATTTAATGAGGAAAAATGAGACATTTGGGTCTTTTTCACTGTCCTTACACCTTTAAAATGACTTATTGGCTTATAAGCTAGCTAGATAAACAACTAGCGTGAGTCACTAGCTAGCGTCTATGTTTAGCGCGCATGTTTCCCAGTTGCCTAGCAACAGTGTCCCAAAAAAAAAAAAAAACAGTGAATATAGGTATCATATACTTGTCTTCCTATGACCTTTCTGATGGCTCTAAGTTCGCAAGTTGTGACACAATGTTTACAGTTCTCAGTGTGGAACATCAGAATTTGTGGTTAATGCTAATTAGTGTAATTTTAGCAATATTGAGTCTTTTCTTGCTAATTTACCAAAACATCTGAGGTAAATCTTGATATTCCAGACATTTTTGACTCATTTCCAGAAAAGACTACTTTATATTTAATATATAAAGCTATATTCTATATGTTAGCGACAGTATAGAAATGATTAGCCTGTCATTAACTAGCTTCGTTGTTGTAGCCTTGTAGCTCCAGTGCAAAACTGAAGCACTTAAACCAGTGAACACGTCTTGGTTAATCGACTACGTTCGAGATAAACAGGGATATTGTATTGTACAAGTTTCATTTTTGCCCAAATGTTTTCAGCTTTGTCACTTCACTGAGTCACCACTAAGAGCTTGCGTGTGGGAGCGATGAAAAGCGGCACATTCTTCCAAAACAATTCTCCCTTTCTCCTCCTCCTCGTCTTCCGCGGGCTGTCCGACGTTACAGAGCTTACCACATTCTTCAGCTTTATTAGAATCAGTGCTGTTGTTGTTCTTGTGTTAACTACAGTGCTGCCACCCGGAGTGTCGGGGTCACGACACAATATTCTGTCTAGTCCTGTTAAATATTCCAAATATGAGCAACAGGGTGAAAGAACAACAGCAAAACAGTCATATAATCCCAAACCACATACTACTGTACTACGTAATGTCACAAGATGCGGTTTTCGCCATTGTGAGTTGAACATACTGACATTTTATATGCAGTGATGTTGTGCTGAATGCTATTTCAATTATTTATTTTCCTGTAAAGCGGATCGTTAAATCCAACATGATGACAAGACGGTAATATTGATAACATGAATTCTGTTTAGCAATTATTGAAGTGAATATCGGTGAATAATAAGCGAGACAAAGTCGAGGTTATTAATCACCGATATTCACTGAGCCTGAGGCGGATAACTGTTTTAGTGTAAATACACAGGTGATTATTTAAAAAATGAAAAGAATAATTTATTTCAAACTTCAAACGCAGCATGCACATGTAATAAAGGCGAGCACAGATTTGTGTCACTTATCTACGCCGAGTCACATAAAATACTTTGTTTTGAAATCGATAAAATAAATCACAACTCCACCTTCCTTTTGAATAGTTTCAGACCAAACTTCGTAGCATCTTTAGTGCTTTTCGGAACGGCATTTTCTTTCATCATTTCTAATTCTTCCTCACTTACGGTGACGAAGCGATCGGCCGCCATTTTGCTGCATCGCTCAAGGTGATTATCGAGAAATAGTCCCAGTTTCTCGACCAATCAGCACGTGATTTGCTATAAATCACCTCCGTATTTATACTAAAATACATTATAAATTAACTCCACCAACACTAATAATAAAATAGTAAACTTTATAACAATTTCTAAATATTCGGACCTTCATCTTGAATTTGTAGCAAAAAATACTTACTTTACTTATATATGGTCCCCGTCATATTATGACGATGGTGGACCCTTGGACGTTGACGTTCGCGTCTTTCGGCTGCCTTCGTCTGGAGGCAGGCCTCGCAGAGCTCCTTTCCCAATGAGAGAGCGGCTCGCCAAGCGCTGCGGTTCAGCGCAATCTGGTACCAGTCGGCATTTATGCCGAAAAGCCGCAGGTCCTCCTTGGCACGGTCTTTCCAACACTTATGTGGACGACCCTTATCACGTTTGCCCTGCTTAAGTTCACCGAACGGCAGTTGCTTTGGTGTTCTAGAGTCATCCATTCGTGCCACATGGCCGAGCCAGCGTAGTCTGTTGTTTCGAAGCATGGTCTTGATGGTAGTAGAATTGGCGTGGTGGAGGACCTCAGCATTGGTCATAAAAAATAATTGAGTTTTTATTCTGATAAAGCTACAAATACAAGTCAACACTTTAGAAATGTAAAGTTATGTTACCGTATGTACATACCTAACCTGATAACCTGGTCATTTTGGTACGTCAAGACTCTCTGGGGAAAAAAAAAAATTACATTAGCATTCGTCCGAGTTAGAACGAGTGTCTTTCGATTTCCATACAAATTAAGTCGTAAGATAAGATACGAACACTAACCTCAAACCCCGCCCCTAAACTTAATATAAGTTGTGAATTGTAACAAATTGGCAGGTTGTTTTGTTTAATTCTTCAATATTCAATCCTAAACACAAGAGCTGTGTTATCACATCAGCCATACATTGGCGTCCCTGCTAGCAACCTAGCTAAGCCACAATGTAGCTTTCCTGTTTTTGGTACAAACGTGTCGTGCTCGTGAAACTATTTCAGAAAGCTATCAATATCAGTATCATTGTACGTAAAATGAACTTAAATATAGTACTTTATATAGTTCTGAGGCTGAATTTGGCCTACAGTGCATACTTAAAACTAAACCTCTGAACATAAAGCCCTTAAATATCGATGTGAGTTTTAACCAATCGACCGATAATTTACTGTAATTACGTATCACAGTACAAAAAGATTCAGGACATTACTTGTACGCTGTTTTATTATTGTAGCTAAACCTAACCCTTGGCTACACGATTAAAGATGAAACTATGTAAATCAAAGCAATAAATGTGCAAAATAATAAATCTGTATAGGAAATTATACTATTTTAAAACCAATAGACACTTAAACATGGACCACTGAACTAGAAGCGTGATATGAAAGTCATAATGTTACATTAAAACATAAATAAATAAAAACAAACTTTTCCCAGGATTGTCTTCCAGACCACTGGTTGACTTTGACTAGAATTAGCTTCTTTGGCATCCAATATTTGCTGATGAATAAATTAAGACTAGTGTGATGTTTCCCATGAACTTACTGACCCTGGGGGTCTAGAGCCCTTGTGTCTGTCTCCCTGTTCCTTACCATAGGGAATTATGGGTAATGTGTGCCATCATTTGAACAGTTTTTACCACACATTGTGAATCTTCCCTCTATATTCTGAGTAAATTCCCAATCAAACAAAATCTTAATTAAAACAACTTTTATTATACATTTAATAATAAAAACTAGCAAAATCATAAACTGATGTTTCGACGTCACTGACATCATGATCATCATGATCATCATCATCACTGTTTGTTTTGCTCTGATGATGATGATGATGGGCGGCACGGTGGTGTAGTGGTTAGCACTGTCGCCTCACAGCAAGAAGGTCCGGGTTCGAGCCCTGTGGCCGGCGAGGGCCTTTCTGTGTGGAGTTTGCATGTTGTCCACGTGGGTTTCCTCCGGGTGCTCCGGTTTCCCCCACAGTCCAAAGACATGCAGGTTAGGTTAACTGGTGACTCTAAATTGAGCGTAGGTGTGAATGTGAGTGTGAATGGTTGTCTGTGTCTATGTGTCAGCCCTGTGATGACCTGGCGACTTGTCCAGGGTGTACCCCGCCTTTCGCCCGTAGTCAGCTGGGATAGGCTCCAGCTTGCCTGCGACCCTGTAGAACAGGATAAAGCGGCTAGAGATAATGAGATGAGATGATGATGATGTCAGTGACATCAAAATGTCAGTTTATAATATCGCTAGTTTTTATTATTAAATATAAAACCAAGTGTGTGGAAAATTTCAGATAATTACATCACAGTACTTAGTGCAATGATGTGGACGATATGGCAAAAATCATTCAGAGAATTGTATTGTAATGGTATTTTCAAGATGGTATTGTATCATATCATATCATATTGATTCAATCCATAGCTTTACTTCGAGCTGACAAACAGAAAAGATCAGATTTCACCAGAAACACAGGAAATAATCGGAACTCTACTGTTAGAATCCCAGTGAACGAAATGATGAAATGAACGAGTCAGTGACAAAAAGTTAAATGTAATCTGTTTTTGACTTTAATTAGGCATATCAGGTGAAAATTCAAATTCAATCTAAATTGCTTGAACCTGCTCTCATTGAATTCAGAATTGAATGCAGAACAACATATGTTTATCTGTTCTCAAGATATTACAAATCAAAGGTTGAAGAAACAGCGTAATTTTTAGAAAACTGACGTAATATTCTGTCTGAGGGTCACATGGTCCAAAATGGGCCTCATTAACCAATGAGATCAAATGTTTTTTCTTAATAACTTTTCTACTTTTCAAGATATTTACATGGAAATTGGCAGGTACATAGACGGTTGTATACTGAATACAAGGTTTGAAAAATTAGTCAAAACAAATTATGCAAATTGGTATTTAATTAGTATTAATTATGCTAATTAGGTAAAACCGTTAAATCAGTACACTCAATAAAAAAGTAATAAAAGCTGATTTCTAATCCCCTCTTTGTGCTCTGTAGGCTTTTGTATTTCTCAGTAGTGCCTACTAGTGTTTATATGAAAGAATATAAATGACTATTTCGATTAATATTCACAGCTTTCAGTGCGAACCTTGAATAAACAATTCACATTAACTGAACTGAAATTGATTCTGACCACTAAGATCTCAATATTTTTCATCAAAACAACTCCAGTTATATTCTAAAATAGTTATTTATTTACAGGAATTGGTTTGATTTGAAAAAATAAGTAGGTAAAACTACACAAACTCACTTCAAAGTCTCCCGTGAATCAGAACATCAAAACTAGCAGACGGAAAATTTTGCTGAATCCTTGATCAGAAACAGTGAGAGCGAGAGAACGTCCCTATAAAAGTGATCTGATGGATATTGATGAGTAATCCAGTGGGAAACCGATCAGGAGAGAGAGAGAGACTGAGCACTTTCCCGTGACTCAAAAAGAAAAGCACCGGCAGTTTCCCGACGTCCCGCGAACAGAGTTTTTACTCTGTTGTACCGACTTCAACCTGCCGTTACTCCCAAAGTACTGAACCGATCTTGATCAGATACATTTCTTTGGAAAGCAGCTATTATAAGTTTTTTAATGATAGGATTCACAATAGAAAATATTCAAGAGTTAAGCAACGACAGATTTGGAAACTTAGATGAGCGTCTGTATGGACAATTTTCACAGTGCGGCCAGCGAGTGTCTGATCTGCCTGCTTTAATAGTTCAACATGTTTGTGTCTGATGTTTGCTTCTGTATACAACTCAGCCACTGTTTTTGACACAAGAGAGACACTGTGCATTTCATTTCCTTTTGGTTGAACTGTTCCTTAAGGCTACGGTCACACGACAGCTCGCGATGGGTTTAATTTGCAAATACTCTACGATGAAAAATTGGTAACATCACCACCAATCGTCCAACACACAGCGAATGTTCTCGGAGCTTTGCGAGTTGTTTTTTGGTGTGTCTCCACCGCATGAGTGGCCAAAAATGTCATGAAAAATTTCAACACATGCATTGAAATTTGATGCCGATGTTTTCATCGGCAAACTAAGCGGTGAATACTTGCAGATGGGTTTGGGAACACTTCTCGAGGCCTCATTTTCCAAACGCCTCATTTTCATCGATAACCCATCGCAAAGCATCGCGAGCTGGAGTGTGTAGTGTGAACGTAACCTAATGTAGCACTTTGTGTACTGAAAATTCTCAATACTCTTACAGCTATACCTCTCTGAAAGTGTCCGGTTCTATCCGATCTCGGGTCGGGTTAGTACCAGGATGGGGAACGTTGGGTTCAGTGTGTGAATGTTTGTTTATTTCTGTTTATTTCTACCAACACTGCATGTTTGGTTTGCTTTAACTGGTAGGGAATTGTCTTCCAACTGAAACTGTACTGTAATTCATCAACTTTTTCATTTTTCTAAGAAAAACTAGGTGTGTGTGAATATTACATTTTCATATCGCTATAACTGGCTCAAGATTAAGCACGATTTTGTTGTTAAAAAAAAGAACGGCCACAGGTTTACTTGCACCTGTGCTCAGTAGGGAAGGTGGGACTATTTTATTTTTTATTTTATTTTTTAAATGTCTTAAATCGTAGAGTTTGCACAATTTTATGAAACTCAGTGAGACAGTGCTCTGTTAATATTTAAATGATGCACTAGAAACACTGAGGAACGAAGTGGAGGAAAAAAGCAGAAGAAAAAACATCAGGACGGCCATTTTGAATTGTACAGTAGGCGGCTCCTGAGGCGGTACCACATGCTGATTGGTTAATTCCATTTAGCTCAAATTCTAGCATTTGATTTGAGACATTACTGCCATATAAATATCCAGATATGTAATGTATGGTGTTAGAATTTGGCATTTGGTCCAAAATTTAAAGCTAGACGGCCTTTTGATTTCATAAAATCGGTGAAATTTAGTTCCCTCTGAAATGTGGTCATTGTGATATCTGTTTATTTCTGGAATATCTCACAAAATATCAGGCCATTCTGTAGCTGGGAAGTTATTTAATTCGAGGGGATTAAAGCAAATAATGTGCATGAAATCGCTCGCTTCGCGCAGTCAAGCAGACAGAGGAAGTCCGTGTGTGTGTGTTGCGCATGTGCAGGTTTACCTTTGAACGTGCACTGACAGTTCCATCATTCTGTCGCTAAACGAACAGCTGATCACACCGAGGTGCTCACTGAGCGCCGATATTTATTAGTTTGGTCCTGCGTTTCCTTTCCTTCGTATATAACATAACGCCTTTTCTTCTCGCTTTCCGTTACTGTAGTCGCTCTTTCACGTTTCATTCGCACACTCACGTCCTCCGTTTTTCTCTCCTGTTTCAAATTTGTATCCCACAATGCCTTGCGTGAACGGGGAAAGCCCAACACGTGATGTGATGCATGACGTAGTATCTTGAATTGGGTCATGGTGAAGCAGGAAAAAATAGCGGAGAATTTAGGGCCACGTGGAGATAAATTCATTAATTATTTTATTTTAAAAAATAAAATTGGAAGTCTATGATTCGAATTCAGTAGCTTTGGGTGTCGGGGAAAATTCTTTTTATGATCTAAATTTTAAAAATCTGAAAGGCAGTCTACCTTTAAGAAGAGATTTCTTGTCTGCTAAGTAAATAAATAAATAAATAAATGCTGGTGGTTTCTATTGTACTACCTGAAGAATTTCACTAAATATGAGCCGCTTGCTCAAAATTTTACATAAACTTCAGGTCCCTCTAAGTCATATTGACAATTGGGGGCTTTAGAAACAATTTTGATCCCTGAAATACCAAAAATTTTGACTTGTTCCTGATCTATACCTTTCATTCATCATGGTGGTGATCTCAGGGGTCGATGCTAGGGCTGTTTATATTCTTCTGATGAGGCTTACTGTGTCGTCACTGTTGGTCAAATTGTACACTTTTTTTTACACTTTTTAAATATTAGTAAGCTCCCAAACTCTACCAAGCACTAGCTGTGTGCGCACTTGAAACAAAGACTTCGTAATGAGCATCACTGATTCAATCGCACACTTTAAATTTGTCAAAATGTAAACTGATCTCAGGTTTTACCCCCGAACAAAACTAATAATTTCTTATCAACTTATCAGCACAGACCTAGAACACACAACGTGGATGAAACACTTTACACGCTGATGTTTAGTTCTGTACAGCACTTATTCTGCGTGTTACTTCCCCAGCTTTCCCAGTGCTCCGGCTCTATGGGGTTTTTCTTTCTGTGGGTTTCTTCCTGTCAATGTTGCATCTGTGATTAATCGAGGACTTGTTATTTTGTTTGACCTCAAACTTTACATTCTTTTCAGTTTTGTTTGTTCCATTATTTTTCTAAAGATAAGACTCTGCCGTGTGACTGTTCCGTGTTAATTGTCCTGAGGAAGCAGAAAGCATCATGGTCCAGACCATAATAGTGAATAGCAAGATGAAAAAGGGCCTTGTTTGTGTGTGTGTGTGTGTGTGAGAGAGACCTCAGACTTCCAGTAAAGAACTCGCTCTTCCTGCTCAGATGTCCTAGACGAGCGAATGCCGCAGTCCCGCCTGTCATAATTACCGCATGAATAAATCCAAGTCATGGAGAAACTCATGCATACAAAAACTCAGAGAGAGGAAAAGAGAGAGAGAGGGGGAAAGAGAGGAACACACGCTCACACTGTCAACCCGAAAACCAAACGTGACAGCTCCCATTTATCAAGGTCACATTAACGCCGGCCGATTGCATCCTGCACCATCCTGCCTCCTGCCACGACACTCTCACGCGGCAGATCCGGATCTTTCAGGGACGTTGGGGGTGGGGGGTGTCATTGTCATTCAATTGTAAATAGTGAGATTTTAATTTATACAGTAAGTTATTTTGGACTTTAAAATGGGACATAATCTATCTTTTGTATAAGTGAAGTATGTTTCTAGTTTTTATTTAATGTGTTCTGACTGCCAAATAAATATGCATGTTTCTTATAAGCGTCTGTCATCTCTGGTTTGTCCTCTGTGTCCAGAATTTATTAATGAAAATGGAGAGAGAGAGAGAGAGAGAGAGAGAGAGAGAGAGATTTAAAATGCAAAGTACAGCGTGTCCTTCAGGACAGAGTTTTATTGTTCAGGCAGGAATAGAAAGTGCATATATTTGTTGGGATTAGTTGCTTTTATCAAGCAATGAAAGGGAACCATTCCTTTCGCTGGAGTGGGACCCTGAAAGATACATCATTTATATCTTTAAATATAAACCTTTAAAGCTTTAATCTACCATTTAATTTAATATTGTGGGTGCATTTACAGTTAATTATTAAGTGATCTCATTAAATCAGTCTTATTAAATTTGAAGGTTAATAATTAAATTGAATCAGTCTCATTTGAATCATTTAAATTGAATCAGTCTCATATTATCATTAAATCACTCATGGAATCAGTCTCATTAATTAATACCATTAATCTTGGTGCTTAATAATAAATTACCAAACAGCTAAATTATGGTATATTCCAAATGATTATGATCACTTACCGTATTACATAACTTATATGCACCTTTCTGAATTCTTTGGGAGAGTGTGTGACTTCATAAATATTGGAACACAAATAAATACACAGTTTGTTCAATAAATGAATTTATTATAACAAAGATAAAAATGGATAATGATTGAAATATATACAAACAGTAAGGTGTGTGTGTGTGTATGAGAGGCCTTGTGTGGGTGTGGCCTACACAAAAGAATTAGCTTTGGTTGCTAAGACAAAAGAACTAGCTTTGTGTAGCTAACTAAGGAGGGTGTGTCACCACGTGGGGTTTGAGAACAAAGGATTTAGCTCTGGTTGCTAGCTAAAGGTGTGTTTGTGTGTGTGGCCACGTGGTGGAGGCCTAGATTAGCCTTGTGTTGCTAGCTAAGACAAAGGGATGTTATCTAAATAGAACAAAGGATCAGCTCTGTTGCTAACTAAGGTGTGTTTGTGAGTGGTGGCCACGTGGGGGAGTTGACCACGTGTTTAGGCCTATGGCCTAGCAACAGGAAGGCTAGCGTGGGATGCTAACTGAGGTGTGGTTGTGCACGAGGTGAGGCCTAGATTAGCTTTGTGTGGCTAATGTGTGCTTGTGTGTGGCCTGTGAAAGGCCCTATGGCCTAGCTAAGGTGTGTTTGTGGGTGACCACGTGTTTGGGTAGGCCTAGGTTAACCTCGTGTGGCTAAGCTAAGACAAAGGGAAGCTAGCTCATAACACTACTAAATCCACTGAAATCTTAATGCGGTCAAGATGTATAATAAGAGAATTAAATATGTTAGTAGGAATAAAGAGAAGCATGCACAGCCTATCTATTAAACAATTGAGAGAACATAGAACAAAATAAATCAATTCAACACGCTGCGTGTTTAACAGTGTAACAAATAAACCTAATAAAAGCTAAATTCCTAAGACTAGGTTTTTATTATGCCCCAAAATGCCAAGTCTTACTTCCGTATCCTGCTTCTACGTGAGATTATGAGAAGATGTCCCGAGACTTTGGAGCTTTTCACCGTTGTGAAGAATGTGAGTCGCTTCTGTAGAAAGCGCAGAGAACTTCCTGGTCCGGCTCGTGGTCGCTCGTGATGAAAAGAAAGTCTCTGATTAAACAATGTGCACAGTGCTTCAATCAGGAGGAATTCTGGTCGCTCCTAATTATAAATTAACTGCTTTGAGCTGCAGTCGTACGTACTGAATGAATGAAACCGGTTGTAACTCACTGAGTTTAAAATCACGCGATCTTAGAGTCTACCATGGCCAGTGGTAAACAAAGAAATCACGCTAACTCGTGGATCTTGCAAGAAAGAAAGAAAAAGACGTCTTTTTAAATTTGCTCGGGTGAGCAGCCTCTTTGTGTACGCAGACCGCTAGTCCCGAGACGGAAAGAGAAAGAGCGGAAGTTTGTTCCGTTATTTATGCTTTCATGAAGGACGTGATGTTGGTGATCCCGCCCCGGCGTGACGCAGGTCAACGCAGAAGTGGGCTGATGGGAAATGTAGTTTCTTAAAGAGACGGGCTGTTGTAGTTCTTAGACGGACTGTGTACCTACAATATAGAGGATATTACATGGTGGTGTGAAGATATGAAGTCTATCTTTGAGTGGTGAAATATTTTCAACACGAGAAGATAAACTTCATATCTTTGCACCACCATGTAATGTTCTTTATATTATATGGACACATACACACACACACACACACACACACACACACACACAAAAGCAAGTTAATCAAAAGAATTTTAATTTTTTGCCATTTTGACAACGCGCGTCCAGTCAGCAGGGAAACACTGGGAGTGACGTCATCGGAGTGAAATATCTGGAAATATTATACATACAGGACACTTTTTCAATGGAATAAAAGCATGTTCTATTCCCTTCTAGCGGGTTTCATAAATTTGATTTGATAGCATGCACTATTGTTAGCATAGCGCTTATCCTACATGTATTAGGCAGCTGGGCCATAGAAGGTTCACGCTGCACGCTGCATGCTGCACACTACACGCTACACGCGTGTAAAGAAAAGTGGACAAACGTAGCATGACTTGCTCTGGGCCATAGAACGGCGTTCACGTTGCACGCTGCACGCTGCACACTTCACGCGTGAAGCGTGAAATGAACATGCACACTTTTTTCTAGGCGTGAAGATGGAAATTCCAGTCAATGCATGCGGTCACCGCCGCGCCAGCCAATCAGAACGGGTCTAGGGAGATAACTCTATGCTTTCAGGGGAAAACTTCAGAAAAAATATAATTGAATGGTATAATTGAAAAATAGTTCTTCATCGGGATTGTCAAGCAGATTATAGAATGTTCGGTGAAATTCACCACGGGTTTCTCTCAGAAGGAAGTGTTCTCGGCTCCAAATTCTGTTCCTTTTTCTCTTCCTCTGTCTCAGTAAAAGCAGAATGAGGCAATCGTCGTCATCCGAAGAGTCCGTATTGTTGGTTACTCGGTCAAAGTAGAACAGACGCAACACGTGAACATTCAAGCATGAAGTTTAATGGCCCAGGGTCCGGTTCTTCACGTGAACGTGTAGCGTGCAGCATGCAGCGTGCAGCGTGAACCTTCTATGGCCCAGCAGCCTTATGTCACTTTACCCAATGGAGAATGAGCATTGAATATGGTTTACAATATTGCATGGTTGTCAAGACAACATGACGTCACACGTCGGAGACGTAAAACTTCCACGCTAGCGAGCGACTGGGACAATTTGTAAATAAACAAACATGGTCGCCAGGTTTGCTTCATTAAATACAGAAGATTTTGAGAGAATTTTGAAAGAGAAAGATGTGCGGAACACCTGAAAGGAATGTGTATGTATTATAATAATAATAATAATAATAATAATATTAGCTGGATTTTTTTCATGGTACATCAGATATATTCTAATATCATGCTAGCTGAATGGAATATATCTGATAGACCACTCAATGCCAGCCAATATTATTTAAATATGTCACTCAGATCTGTGATGTATTTCATACGAAACATGCGAGTTTTTCAACACGAGAAGATAAACTTCATAGCTTCAAGCCAACATGTGATTTTCTTTTTATTATATTGACACATTCACAAACAAAAAAGTCCCCAAATTTATCAAAACAATTCATCGATTTCTTCATGAATGACATATAGAGATTTATGTCACGGTTTTGGTTCTCCATGTCCCAGATGGGCCCTCTATGCTGCACCTTGTCGCCTATAGCAATATAGGAGGGGTGGTCACATGGCCGCTCCTGGTTGAGGGGCTTGAGTGCATTAACGACTCTGAGAGCTATGTCGGTGGGGGCGTATGCCCCTGGCAGTTCTTACCAAGCCGAACAGGTCGAAGACAAGATGCCAGACTAACGCGGCAACCGGTCCTCCGGGTTCTGGGGGTTGGGGCATGGGGCTTACAACCTCTTCTCCATCCAAAAACCTTTGTTGTAACCAAAATCATTACTAATTTAAATGAAACCCCTGGAAATGGACAGATGGGAGGGAATCGCCCCAGCACTGGGTTGATGATGGATGTCGGCCAAAGCCAGCAGCCAGAATGCCGATTGCATGAACTTCATGGACCTCCAGACCACCCTAAATATAGGTGTGTGGAATGTGTGCACAATGTTTGAGTGCTCAAAGACCGCACAGGTGGCGGCAGAATTTCGTAGGTTTAAGTTAGATGTTTTAGGAGTGAGTTTTTGGAGAGAAGAAATTAATATCTGGTGAGACAGTTCTCTACTCTGGTGAAGTGAATGATATACATAGGTATGGTGTTGCACTGATGCTAACTCCTAGAGCTAGAAGGGCTCTTGTGGCTTGGAGACCAGTCAATGAAAGGATGATGTATGCCAGATTCAAAGGCAAATACTGCCATCTTTCAATCATACAATGTTATGCACCAACGAACGAGGCTGACGATACAAAGAAGGAAGAACTTTATATGGAGCTACAACAGGTGAAAGATACTGTACAGCGGCATGACGTTCTGATAGTGATGGGTGACTTCAATGCGAAAGTTGGTGTAGACAACAATAACTTCGAAGATGTTATGGGAAGACATGGAACAGGCGAACGGAACAACAATGGAGATCATCTGAGAGACTTCTGCTTGACCAACGATATGATCATCGGTGGGAATCTCTTTCCTCATAAAGAGGTACATAAGCTAACGTGGAAGTCACCGACCGGACACATGAACCAGATAGACCATGTGATGATCAACCAGAAATGGAGACGGAGTTTACAAGTTACAAGAGTGTTTCGATCAGCTGATGCACGGAGTGACCATTTTATGCTCATTGCCAAAGTGAAGCATAAACTATGCAGTAAACGTCCACCGAAGAAGTCTACAGAGAAGTGGAATGTAGGTAAGCTGAGATTGGAAGATACCAGGAAGGAGTTCAGCCTTAAGATCAAAAACAGATTCCAGGCTCTTCAACTAGATGAAGATCCTAAGAATTTGTGGGAAAATATGAAGAAGATCTACCATCAATCCGCTGATGAGGTAATAGATGAAGAAGACAGATGCTGCCCAGCCAAGTGGATGTCTCGAAACACTTGGAGTCTTATCGATCTTCGAAAGAAAATACATCTGAAGAAACAGCATACACGGTCAGAAAGACTGAAGAATGCTCTTAATGTGGAATACTGTGAAGTGAATAAAAGAGTGAAGAAAAGTGCCAGGAAAGATAAAAGAGACTACTATGAGCTTACAGCACAGATTGCACAGGGAGCTGCCGATATGGGTAACATGGCAAAAGTTTACCAGATAAACAGAGAATTAAGTGGAAGAAAAGTTATGCAGGACTCAGTGCTGCGAAATGATGATGGAAATATTGTAACTGATCAGGAGAGATTATCTCAGATGTGGACCAGCCACTTCAACAGAATACTAAACCTTCCCGACCCACAAAGTACCTTCAACTTTGAAGTCGCAGATCAACAACTCCTGGACATAGATGACGAACCCCCAACTCTTAATGAAATTGAGGAGGCAATAACAACGTTGTCTTCTGGTAAAGCCCCTGGAAATGACAGCATACCTGGAGAGTTCTTCAAATGTGTGGGGTGGCACGGTGGTGTAGTGGTTAGCGCTGTCGCCTCACAGTAAGAAGGTTCTGGGTTCGAGCCCCATGGCCGGCGAGGGCCTTTCTGTGTGGAGTTTGCATGTTCTCCCCGTGTCCGCGTGGGTTTCCTCCGGGTGCTCCGGTTTCCCCCACAGTCCAAAGACATGCAGGTTAGGTTAACTGGTGACTCTAAATTGAGCGTAGGTGTGAATGTGAGTGTGAATGGTTGTCTGTGTCTATGTGTCAGCCCTGTGATGACCTGGCGACTTGTCCAGGGTGTACCCCGCCTTTCGCCCATAGTCAGCTGGGATAGGCTCCAGCTTGCCTGCGACCCTGTAGAAGGATAAAGCGGCTAGAGATAATGAGATGAGAAAATATGTGTGTGTGTATATATACCGATATATATATATATATATATATATATATAATATGTATGTGTATATCTCATCTCATCATCTCTAGCTGCTTTATCCTGTTCTACAGGGTCATAGGCAAGCTGGAGCCTATCCCAGCTGACTACGGGCGAAAGGCGGGGTACACCCTGGACAAGTCGCCAGGTCATCACAGGGCTGACACATAGACACAGACAACCATTCACACTCACATTCACACCTACGCTCAATTTAGAGTCACCAGTTAACCTAACCTGCATGTCTTTGGACTGTGGGGGAAACCGGAGCACCCGGAGGAAACCCACGCGGACACGGGGAGAACATGCAAACTCCGCACAGAAAGGCCCTCGCCGGCCACGGGGCTCGAACCCAGACCTTCTTGCTGTGAGGCGACAGCGCTAACCACTACACCACCGTGCCGCCGTATATATATATATAAAATATGTGTGTGTGTATATATATATATATATATATGTGTGTGTGTGTATGTATATGTGTATGTATATATACCTGTGGGTGTTTAGTCTATGTCTATTTCTTATCTAGACTGTTTATCCTGTTTATATTGTTTATTTCAGTTATTCCATTTTTATTTATTGCATTGCCTGTTTGCAGCGTGGGTCAGAGAGGACTGAAATTTCATCTGTGCTGTATGTCGAGCATGTATAGCATATTTGACAATAAAGTTGACTTGACTTGATAGATTATACAGAACGGTATGGACACGTGAGAATATTCCAGAAGATTGGAGAAAGGGTACAATAGTAAAGCTCCCCAAAAAGGGAGATCTAACTGATCCTAATAACTGGAGAGGTATTACTCTGCTATCGACATCTGGGAAAATTCTACTGAAGATTCTCCACAATCGCATACTCAGTGTTGGATGACAAATTGGACGATGCACAAGCAGGTTTTAGACCAGGGAGAGGATGCACAGATAACATCTTTACCATCAGAAATGTTATTGAATCGTGCGAGGAATGGAGGTCTTCACTTTACCTAAACTTCATCGACTTCAAAAAGGCTTTTGATAGCCTCCACAGAGACAGTCTCTGGAACATCCTAGCATCGTATGGCATTCACCGTCATCACCGTCATCAAACTCTTCTACGAGAACTACCAATGTTGTCTGAATAGCTATCCAGATAAATGGTTCTCTGTCAGGTCAGGTGTTCGACAAGGATGCCCACTTTCACCACTATTGTTTATTATTGCTGTAGATTATCTTATGCAGCAAGTTATCAAGGATAAACCCCGAGGGATACGTTGGAACTTCAACACCCAGCAACATTACCTTGCTTACGCAGACGACATCTGCTTGTTCAGTTCTACAAAGTCAGCCATGGAATCAGTAACAGTCAGATCGGCAGAATTAGCAGAGAAGATTGGATTGATGATTAACTTCCAGAAGACGAAGATCATGAGAGCGTGGACCAGACAAAGTGGTGATTGGATCATTGTCAATGGTAACAAGATTGAATCTGTGAATCAATTAACTTATCTAGGAGCAGAACTGACTAATGATGGAGGAGCTGCTGTCGATGTGCGGACACGAGTGAGGAAGGCGAATGGCGCATTTCACCATTTGAATAGAATATGGAAGTCTGCCGTTATTCCTCGCAACACCAAGCTGAAGATCTTTATGTCAAATGTAATGTCGGTGCTGATGTATGGTTGTGAGTCCTGGAGACTGACAACTGGAGATAGTCACATCCTCAGTGTCTTTCAGCAAAGGTGCTTGAGACGAATCCTTCATGTCTACTGGCAACAACACATCACTAATGGAAGAGTTCTGGAACTTTCTGGACACAAGAATGTGACAACTCTTGTTGAGGAGAGACGATGGAAATTCCTAGGCCATACCCTTCGTAGACCCAAAACTATCCCCCACACCAGCATCTCTTGGGCTCCAGAAGGAAAGCGATGTGTGGGCCGTCCAAAGGAAACCTGGCGCCGTAGTGTCCTGAAGAAGATGAAGGTTGCCGGAATCAACACATGGAATGAGGCCCAGATGATGGCGAAAGACCAGATGAAATGGAGGGGTATTGGGCAATTGGTCGCGACATCATGTTCCAGACGGAACTCAACTACATAAGCAAGTAAGCATGTCCCGGATGGAGCTCAGATGAAAAATAAGAGTGGTGTGTTTCCCAGTAAAACACTCGTGTCCATATAATCTATTCCAATTATGTTATAATTTCAGGTGCAAGATACATATGAAAGGTACAAAATATTTTATAAGTGCAAGGAAGATGCTGAGCGTGTTTCATCTTTCATCATTACAAGAACAAATGGTGCCACACATTTAAAAACTGGTGGAGTAAAATTGACACTGTTCGTTCTGTCGAAATCCATCATGATGTCCAGGATGTCAGAGTATTTCACAAGTTTACATCCCCTTCAAGATCCACATTACTCTCATAACTACAGACGGTACTTCTGTTAATTTCTCTGTAATGAATATCGAAGTAATAAACTGGGAGTTTAAGGGGTGAAATGATTTTCTAAACATTTTCATCTCATCTCATCTCATTATCTCTAGCCGCTTCATCCTTCTACAGGGTCGCAGGCAAGCTGGAGCCTATCCCAGCTGACTACGGGCGAAAGGCGGGGTACACCCTGGACAAGTCGCCAGGTCATCACAGGGCTGACACATAGACACAGACAACCATTCACACTCACATTCACACCTACGCTCAATTTAGAGTCACCAGTTAACCTAACCTGCATGTCTTTGGACTGTGGGGGAAACCGGAGCACCCAGAGGAAACCCACGCGGACACGGGGAGAACATGCAAACTCCACACAGAAAGGCCCTCGCCGGCCACGGGGCTCGAACCCAGGACCTTCTTGCTGTGAGGCGACAGCGCTAACCACTACACCACCGTGCCGCCCTAAACATTTTCAAACTGCAATAAATAGCTACAGTGGTGCTTGAAAGTTTGTGAACCCTTTAGAATGTTCTATATTTCTGCATAAATATGACCTAAAACATCATCAGATTTTCACACAAGTCCTAAAAGTAGATAAAGAGGACCCAGTTAAACAAATGAGACAAAAATATTATACTTGGTCATTTATTTATTGAGGAAAATGATACAATATTACATATCTGTGAGTGGCAAAAGTATGTGAACCTTTGCTTTCAGTATCTGGTGTGACCCCCTTATGCAGCAATAACTACAACTAAATGTTTCCGGTAACTGTTGATCAGTCCTGCACACCGGCTTGGAGGAATTTTAGCCCATTCCACCATACAGAACAGCTTCAACTCTGGGAACTGCTCGCTTCAGGTCCTTCCACAACATTTTGATTTGATTAAGGTCAGGACTTTAACTTGGCCATTCCAAAACATTAACTTTATTCTTCTTTAACCATTCTTTGATAGAACAACTTTTATGCTTAGGGTCGTTGTCTTGCTGCATGACCCACCTTCTCGTGAGATTTAGTTCATGGACAGATGTCCTGACATTTTCCTTTAGAATTCACTGGTATAATTCAGAATTCATTGTTCCATCAATGATGGCAAGCCGTCCTGGCCCAGATGCAGCAAAACAGGCCCAAACCATGATACTACCACCACCATGTTTCACAGATGGGATAAGGTTCTTATGCTGGAATGCAGTGTTTTCCTTTCTCCAAACATAATGCTTCTCATTTAAACCAAGAAGTTCTATTTTGGTCTCATCCATCCACAAAAATTTTTCCAATAGCCTTCTGGCTTGTCCATGTGATCTTTAGCAAACTGCAGATGAGCAGCAATGTTCTTTTTGGAGAGCAGTGGCTTTCTCCTTGCAACCCTGCCATGCACACCATTGTTGTTCAGTGTTCTCCTGATCGTGGACTCATGAACATTAACATTAGCCAATGTGAGAGAGGCCTTCAGTTGCTTAGGAGTTACCCTGGGGTCCTTTGTGACCTCGCCGACTATTACACGCCTTGCTCTTGGAGTGATCTTTGTTGGTCGACCACTCCTGGGGAGGGTAACAATAGTCTTGAATTTCTTCCATTTGTACACAATCTGTCTGACTGTGGATTGGTGGAGTCCAAACTCTTTAGAGATGGTTTTATAACCTTTTCCAGCCTGATGAGCATCAACAATGCTTTTTCTGAGGTCCTCAGAAATCTCCTTTGTTTGTGCCATGATACACTTCCACAAACATGGGTTGTGAAGATCAGACTTTGATAGATCCCTGTTCTTTAAATAAAACAGGGTGCCCACTCACACCTGATTGTCATCCCATTGATTGAAAACACCTGACTCTAATTTCACCTTCAAATTAACTGCTAATCCTAGAGGTTCACATACTTTTGCCACTCACAGACATGTAATATTGGATCATTTTCCTCAATAAATAAATGACCAAGTATAATATTTTTGTCTCATTTGTTTAACTGGGTTCTCTTTATCTACTTTTAGGACTTGTGTGAAAATCTGATGATATTTTAGGTCATATTTATGCAGAAATATAGAAAATTCTAAAGGGTTCACAAACTTTCAAGCACCACTGTAGTTGTCATAAATATCTCTTGGGTGTTTAGGGTAAATAATGAATATTTAGGATCTTTTAAGTTTTTTAATAAATCTGACCGTTTAAGGAGTACTGCCGTAGTAATTTACCGACACGTTTGAAGGACAAGCTGCTGTTCCCTCATGTTCATTGTCACTGCATCCTTAATGTTGTGTGTGTAAAAGAGATAAAGGCTCTAGCTAGTTAAATCACTTTCCTTGGTCAGTAGCTAGTTTATGCACAGGATCCATACTTCCTAGTTGCCTAGCAACCGTATTACTATAATTTAACGCATGCCGTGTGTTCACCTTCCCATGTCACAAGGACAAAAGTGCCACAAGATACTATTCAGTGTGTGTGTGTTCATATTCATCAGCTCATGGGGCTGCATCCTGTTCACACACCTACCTCATGGGGACTAAAGACATTGTGGGAGTAAAAGTCAGGGCTCTACAAGGAAGTGTATTGAAGCATATCGGGGACATGGACATTAGGACTCTGTGATGTGTGAAAACTCTGTGTGTGTGTGTGTGTGTGTGTGTGTGTGTGTGTGTGTGTGTGTGTGTGTGTGTGTGTGAGAGAGACAGAGAGACTGCATAACTGCACTTTTATTGATATCATGGTCTCTCTCATATGCAGATGCTTTGTATGAGACATGCAATTTACTGCATGAGACATGCAATTTACATGCAATTTACTTGCATTTACTGGCATGCAAGGTCCCGCCTCTTTTACTGGGACTCAGTCCCAAAGACCACGCCTTAATCAATGGCACTGACAGGCACAGAGGCCACGCCTCCTTCACTAGGACTGACAGGTACAGATGCCATACCTCCTTTTCTATACAGGACAGATGGAAGGTTACACCTCCTTTTCTGGTACTTACAGCCATATAGGCCATGCCTCCTTCACTGGGGCTGACAGGTACAGAGGCCACACCTCCTTTACTGGTACTTACAGCCATATAGGCCATGCCTCCTTCACTAGGACTGACAGGTACAGATGCCACACCTCCTTCTCTGTACAGGACACATGCAAGACCACACATCCTTCACTGGTACTGACAGGTATTGATGCCACACCTCCTTTACTAGGACTTACAGCCATATAGGCCACGCCTCCTTCACTAGGACTGACAGGTACAGATGCCATGCCTTCTTTACTAGGGCTTACAGCCATATAGGCCATGCCTCCTTCACTAGGACTGACAGGTACAGATGCCACAACTCCTTCTCTATACAGGACACATGCAAGAGCACACCTCCTATACTGGTACTTACAGCCATATAGGCCACGCCTCCTTAACTAGGACTGACAAGTACAAATGCCACACCTCCTTTACTAGGGCATACAGCCATATAAGCCTCACCTCCTTCACTAGGACTGACAGGTACAGAAGCTACACCTCCTTTACTAGGACTTACAGCCATAAAGGCCACACCTCCTTTTCTTTACAGGACAGATGGAAGGCCACACCTCCTTTACTGGTACTTACAGCCATATAAGCCACACCTTCTTCACTAGGACTGACAAGTATTGATGCCACACCTCCTTTACTGGTACTTACAGCCATATAGGTCACACCTCCTTCATTAGGACTAACAGGTACAGAAGCCACACCTCCTTCTCAGTATAGTACAGATGCAAGACCACACCTCCTTTACTGGTACTTGCATCCATATAGGCCACGCCTCCTTTATTGGGGCTGACAGGTACAGAGGCCACACCTCCTTCACTATACAGGGCAGACAGAAGGCCACGCCTCCTTCACAGGGGCTGACACTAATACTATTTTCACAGGGATTGACATACATCTAGGCCACACCTCCTTTACTGTCCAGGACAGATGCAAGACCATGCTTCCTTTTTGGGATTGACAGATCTATAGGCCACACCTCTTTCTGTGGGACTGAACCAGTTTTTATACTGTTACTGTAAACTATTTGATCACCACAAGTACAGTTTTATACAGGTTTGTTTGTTTGTTTGTTTGTTTGTTTGTTTGTTTGTGTATGTCTGTGTGTGTGTGTGTGTGTGTGTGTGTGTGTGTGTGTGTGTGTGTGTGTGTGTGTGCAGAAAGTGAATTGTGAACATGTGTCTTCCTGAATGCTTGTGAAATGACTCGCAGTCACAGTGTGAATGTCCAAACAAAGAGTGTATTGACGTGTCACGTGTGAGACATTTCTCTCCACGCAGCCAGTCCAGTCCATCAACTCATCAGCTCACACGTGGACACAAACACACACATTATTGTTGGTGTGTGTGTGTGTGCTGTGTATGCCGAGTTCCCGGTATGATCATCAGCCCGTCCAGTCCAGCATAATGAAGTCAACATTAAACCCCAAAAAAGTCAGCCTTTCTTGTACAATAAAATGATTCAGTACACGATTCCGATTCCCTCTGACCCCAAATATCGTGATGAAGCTCAGATGTCCACAGCATATCGTCATATTTCCTCCATCCATTCATGCATTTATCCAATCAGCCAATCATGTCGCAGCAGCTCAACACACAACACATGAAATCATACAGATCCAGGACCAGAGCCTCAGTTCATGATCACATCAGACATCAGAATGGGGAAGATCCAACGTCAGTGACTTTAACTCTGAAAAACGAGCTGATTTTTTCAGTATTTCAGCAAGTGCTGATCTGGGATTTTCTCTCCATCTGTATTTTTATATAATTATTTCTGCATGTGGTGAATAATAAAAAGTTAGTGTGTGACAGAAAAATCTTTCATCCATGCAGTAATGATAGGAGTCAGTACATCAGGACTCAGTAGTACTGACTGATTTCGAGTTTAGACGTTTCACACATTTACGAGTGATTTGTGGAAATGCAGATTCAGGAGGAAGCTTGATGAGTGATGCTGCTTGTCCTACAGAGCTCTTCGAACTTCAGATGGAGGGTTTGTTTGATAATGATGAATCCTGTAGCGCCACCTACTGATAGCAGGCTTTAAGGATTTAAGGTTGTTTCAGGGACCCATGAAGAAACTTGGCAGGAAAAATGCTAAAGAAGATATAACTCACTGACCACGGGTTAGTTCTCACCACTTCCCTTAACCAAAATTATCTCATTCATTCATTTATAAATAAGAAAGAAAGAAAGAAAGAAAGAAAGATAAACAAATAAAGAATTTCACTGTGCTGTAATGCAGATGTGACAAATGAAGGTTTCTTCTTATTCATTCGTTCTTTTGTTTGTTTATTTATTTGTTTGTTTATCAAAGGGCTGTAACTTGAAAACGGTTGATGGTAGACAGATTTTTACCATTATCATCTTATAGGAAGCGCCATATGAGCTTTCATTTGGCACCATGACCTTTGACCTTGAATGACTTTGAGATGTCAAACTCAAGGTCATAGATTTTTTTGTTTATTTATTTGTTATTCTTCTTAATTGTCCATATTATTCTTTTTGAGTTATTTAAAATAAAAATGTGAAAACAATTGTTTTTGAATCAACATTGTATTCTGTTACTCTTTCTTTCTTTCTTTCTTTCTTTCTTTCTTTCTTTCTTTTGTATATTGTGTTGTTCCCCAGTCTCCCCCCCAATCTTTTATTCTTTCATCTTTACAGATGAGGCAGTGTCTAGTCCAAGCACAGAGCTGTTAAAGTACTCAATCACTCTTACTTTTGATTGATTGATTGATTGATTGATTGATTGATTGATTGATTGATTGATTGATTGATTGGCAATTTTTCAGCAGAGAGGCCAAAATTATGAAATAATTAAGACTGCCATAACTTGTCAGCTCAGTGATCTTGCTAAAGTATAGACTCCAAGGCAAAATGGACTGAAAACCATATTTAAAAATCATCACCCCAGTTACAGCAATGTCGCTTCAGAGAAATCTTGGTTTGAATTTTAAGAAATCAAAATTCAGTTTTTTTTCCCTGACGTAATTCCATTACTGACTTTTCTTTCCTCATAAATGATTTTGCATTCAGAGTTAAAAATAGCCAATTTCTCTATGCTTTTTTAGGGTCAAAAGGTACCCCGTACAGTGTGACATTTTTATTTAATACCATTATCTTGAGCACTGCAACTAAAAAAGTTACCATTTTGCTGTGAATGTAACACCGTTACCGAAGAACTACCCTAATTCATTAATTATAATTTTGCACTGGAGCTGGAAACAAGACCAAAATTTGCTAACAACCCAAAGGAAGCTGGTTTCCCCATGATTCACACATTCACCTCAAAAGGCAATGGACGCAAACTTTCATTATTGTTTGTATTAAGTGACAGTAGGCAAAATTGGAGAAACCAGTAAAAGCGAGCTAGATTTTGAAATTTTCCAACCGAAAAATCCCACCCCTCCTCCCTTCAGCCCTCCTTCCAAAGCCACTCATTCAAAACACATGAACGCGCACCGCCTGACTACTACTGGAGGACAAGTCTACCAGAAAGAGTGCTGGGAGGAGGAGCTTAACTTATTCACATGTAAGAAAACACCTAACATTATCATAATGAATGTAAACAATGAGCATGACTATTGTTAGTCCTCACAGTTGTCAGCTAGCTTTGCGAAATGTCTGCAGTACGTCTGCCTCGCCTTGTAGACGACTCCGGTCACATGCAATGAGTGCACAGGCAGAGTGTGCACAGGTAGAAAGACACGTCAGCCATCTGATCATATCATTTGGACCGAACGCAATGATTGGACGGGCTTTTTCCAGCCCTGTGATTGCCACAGACAATCAAATGTTCACAGCATTTGATTTATCCAGTGCTGTTGCGATGTAAAAAGAATTTCAAGAAATATAAAAATATTTTGAAAATAAACTGCCGAGGCTAGCTTTAAAGTTTGTATACAAATGAAATATATGCATAACTTGGAACTTTAGGCCACGCCTCCTTCCTGAATCTGATGCTGGAGTCGAGACACTAAATGCTGTGGTGGGTGAGGAAGAAAGTGATTCAGCTTGGCCTTTTTTTTTTTTAAGCTCTGAATTTAGTCCATTTTTGGAGATGAAAGTCTTTCTTACAGCGTCAGAAACCACATCAATGCATCTAAACAATCTGACAAAGCCGACTGAGGTGTGTGTGACTGTGTGATGAAATGCTAAAGACCTTCAGACACGAAAGCCGTTTTAGCTGGTTAGGTCCATTTGTGGTAAGCGGATCATTTTCTAGCTGGTTTAATTTAATCAGGTGTGAAACCATTGAGTACGGTTCTCACTGCTGTGGGTTCCAGTACCATTATATCACTTTCAGGTGGTGTTCAAAAAGCCCTTAATGAAGGAACCGAACTCCCTCGCCCAGGTCCAGTTTTGGTTTCAGCTGAAAGGAAGCGTTTGTGGTCCTGATGAGACCTGATCCTGCTGAGGAGAAGAGAATCACAGTGTGTGAAACAACACCCTTCCCTCGGGTTTAAAGCCCTTTTACTCTGAATCTGCTCCAGCTGAAGCCTTTGTCAGACTGTAAGCTGAGACTATGGGACCTCCCTGACTCGGCTGTCTCACACTCAGGGAGCCATCTTCATCTCATATTCTTCACTACTTTACATTAAAGCTTCAGGAGTGTGAAGGACTCGCTCGCCGGCCTTTCAGTGCTGCCCACAGTGTGGGAACGGAAATGTGAAAAAAGAGCCTGGAGACCACATGGTGTTGTGATTACAAGGGGACAAAACACACTTTAAGATAAATAAGACGATACGGTGAATATGAATGAATATGAATGAATGAGTGAGATAGTCTGGTGTGAAAGTTAGTCCATTCAAGCTAAGACTTGTTAAAGAAAATAATTTTAGAGAAAAGACTGCATTAACAACTACCACTTTGCTACTTAATTAGAAACACCCACACATCCACCTGCTGTTCTGTTTGATGCAGTTCTCTAATCCACCGATCCCTCGACAGCAACACGATGCATCAAATCACACAGATACAAATCAAGAGCTTCAGTTAAAGTGCATATTCTGGACCAATTTCTTGGTTTTTTTTATATGAAAGTATGTCCCTTTACACACTCATCCAGAAGGGCAATTTTGCACAAGGCCATCTGTCGACAGCAGAAAAAAATAAAATAACAAAACGCGTCTGGAAAAATCCCAAGGGAGTCTGGAGCCAGATTCGTGACGTCACCTGCGGAAGCGCCAACAGGCTGTGAGAGCTTTGCACGGTTTCAGTGCACAGCCTGTGTAGACCAAGCGCTCCCATTTCTCTCTCATTGTCCGGTCTTTTGGGAAATGATGAGTACTAATCCCATCAAGACTGGTGTTGCTACACCCTCCTACGATACATCTGTTAACCATTTTAATAATTACGCGATAACGTTGACGAAATTTGCAGAAAACCACCAGGTCGTTTTCTTATAAACAAACCAGCGCTGACGTAGGATTCAGAAGGAGGCGTCCCGCAAATGATGTCACAAAAATCAATGTTTGCCGGGAAACCCAAATGCCAAGTTTTTTCAGAGGCGGACCAATTCGCCTCAAATGGCTTGATTTCAACTGAATTTTTCTGGTATTGCGCAAGGTAAAAAAATTGCAGAGAATGCAGAATGTGACAGATATTTGACCAAAGTTTAATATAAAATAGGAGAATTACATTGATCTTGCTCCTGAATTTACCCGTGATATGCACTTTAATGTTCACAATGTTCAAACATCAGAATGGGAAAAACTGTGATCTCAAAGTGTGACTTTCTTTCACTGTGGCATGGGTGTTGGTTTGAGTATTTCAGAAACTGCTGATCTCCTGGGGTTTTCACACACAACATTTTCTAGAGTTTACACAGAATGGTGTGAAAAACAAAAAACACTGGGTTGAGTGAGAGTTCTGTGGGTGGAAACAAACATCTTGTTGATAAGAGAGCGTCAGAGGAAAATGGCCAGATTGGTTCAAGTTTTTTGCCAGGAAGGATATCATAACTCATATAATCAGTCTTTACAGCCGTGGTGAGCAGAGAAACATCTAAGCATGCAACAGCAGAACAGAAGAACACATTGGGTTCCAGTCCTGCAGCCAAGAACAGGGATCTTAGAATCAGGAACAAATTCCTATTAAAGTGGCCGGGGAGTGTAGGTGAGCAGGACATTGCAATGTGGTGTACAATTTTGGGAAATTTTGTATTAGAAAATCCAGTACGGGCGGTATGGTGGTGTAGTGGTTAGCGCTGTTAGCCTCACAGCAAGAAGGTCCGGGTTTGAGCCCCGTGGCCAGCGAGGGCCTTTCTGTGTGGAGTTTGCATGTTCTCCCCGTGTCCGCGTGGGTTTCCTCCGGGTGCTCCGGTTTCCCCCACAGTCCAAAGACATGCAGGTTAGGTTAACTGGTGACTCTAAATTGAGCGTAGGTGTGAATGTGAATGGTTGTCTGTGTCTATGTGTCAGCCCTGTGATGACCTGGCGACTTGTCCAGGGTGTACCCCGCCTTTCACCCGTAGTCAGCTGGGATAGGCTCCAGCTTGCCTGCGACCCTGTAGAACAGGATAAAGCGGCTAGAGATAATGAGATGAGATGAAAATCCAGTACATGTACCTCATCTCATTATCTCTAGCCGCTTTATCCTTCTACAGGGTCACAGGCAAGCTGGAGCCCATCCCAGCTGACTACGGGCGAAAGGCGGGGTACACCCTGGACAAGTCGCCAGGTCATCACAGGGCTGACACATAGACACAGACAACCATTCACACTCACATTCACACCTACGCTCAATTTAGAGTCACCAGTTAACCTAACCTGCATGTCTTTGGACTGTGGGGGAAACCGGAGCACCCGGAGGAAACCCACGCGGACACGGGGAGAACATGCAAACTCCGCACAGAAAGGCCCTCGCCGGCCACGGGGCTCGAACCTGGACCTTCTTGCTGTGAGGCGACAGCGCTAACCACTACACCACCGTGCCGCCCCCAGTACATGTATGAAATCCCATAATGCACTACAACAGGTGTAGCCTCCATAAAGAATACCCTCAATGACCATTTGTTCTTTCGGGTTGTCTGAGTTTTGCAAATAAAATTTCCTGCAACATTTTTTTTATTTGCATGAATGATAACATTTTTCATATTTGTACAGAGTTTCATTTCGACACAAACTTGCTGTGTGATTTCTCAGTATTCACAACATGAGTCTTGCTGAATATTCACAATTTCATGTGTAGTTGTAATCTCAAACTATTTATAGATAAAGAACACATTTATAAAGTATTTTCCTGTTTGTTTACCTTCATTAATGAGTTTAAATGTTATTGTAATTCTTTAAACATTATGAAAAGGAGATGTGGCAAAATTATAGACATGAAATAAATATATAGTGGAATGTTATCAAGTTATTACATTTATTGTGAATACATTATATAAATATATAGGACATTTTGATTTATTGTGTCATTTAAAAACTTTAATTTAAAAGTATTATTTATTTACATATTTTCAATTTATTGTTTTATGCCGTATTTATTATTTCATGCTCATTTGGTTCATTCACTTTTGTTTTTTGTTTGCTTCGTCGACTTCTTCATATAACTATTTGTAATAAATAAAATAACACTGTCTTTTTGTGTTAAAGTCTAAATAAAAGCAGGAGAACGCTGCTCCGCTCCCAGTCCTTTAAACTCCACACGACCTGCAGCGGCGGGGAGAAGCGACGCTACACCGGAAATCGCCGGTCGCAGGTTTATGACGTGCCCGAAGCCCGCGGACAACATGGCGGCGTCCTTTCGGCTTCTCATGCGGAAAGCGGCTGGTTGTCCAGCTCGGAATGTGAAGTCCGTGTGTGGAGTTAAAAGTTTACTTTATTCAGCAGAAGTGTCGACATGCCGAAGCTACGCCACAGTTTCAGAGGGAAAAAGCGCCCATTTTGGTTTCGAGACGGTGACAGAAGAGGAGAAAACAGAAAGAGGTGTGTGAGAGAGAGGAGAGAGGAGTAGAGAGAGGAGCAGGGAGGTAGAGAGAGGAACAGGTAGAGAGAGGAGCAGGGAGGTAGAGAGAGGAACAGGGAGGTAGAGAGAGGAACAGGGAGGTAGAGAGAGGAGCAGGGAGGTAGAGAGAGGAGCAGGGAGGTAGAGAGAGGAGCAGGGAGGTAGAGAGAGGAGCAGGGAGGTAGAGAGAGGAACAGGTAGAGAGAGGAACAGGGAGGTAGAGAGATACAGGGAGGTAGAGAGAGGAGCAGGGAGGTAGAGAGAGGAGCAGGGAGGTAGAGAGAGGAACAGGTAGAGAGAGGAACAGGGAGGTAGAGAGAGGAACAGGTAGAGAGAGGAACAGGGAGGTAGAGAGAGGAGCAGGGAGGTAGAGAGAGGAACAGGGAGGTAGAGAGAGGAACAGGGAGGTAGAGAGAGGAACAGGGAGGTAGAGAGAGGAACAGGGAAGTAGAGAGAGGAACAGGGAAGTAGAGAGAGGAACAGGGAGGTAGAGAGAGGAGCAGGGAGGTAGAGAGAGGAACAGGGAGGTAGAGAGAGGAGCAGGGAGGTAGAGAGAGGAGCAGGGAGGTAGAGAGAGGAACAGGGAAGTAGAGAGAGGAACAGGGAAGTAGAGAGAGGAACAGGGAAGTAGAGAGAGGAACAGAGAGAGGAGCAGGGAGGTAGAGAGAGGAGCAGGGAGGTAGAGAGAGGAGCAGGGAGGTAGAGAGAGGAGCAGGGAGGTAGAGAGAGGAACAGGGAGGTAGAGAGAGGAGCAGGGAGGTAGAGAGAGGAACAGAGAGAGGAGCAGGGAGGTAGAGAGAGGAGCAGGGGGGGAGAGGGGACCGGGGAACAGGGGTAGGACCGGGGAGAGGTAGAGAGGAACAGGGAGAGAGAGAGGAGAACTGCATTACATCAGTTTCTTCACGGCATATTTACTGTACCCTCTTAGCGCAACATCAGAGAAAAAAACAAGGAGGTGAGAGACAGACAGAGAGAGAGAGAGAGAGTGCTTGTATTAAATTAAATGTTTAAATCTAAAATGTTTTTCATTCTGACTGCGCTTCCTTCTCTTATTCAACTTCAAATATTCATTTTTCTTTTATTCTGATAAATTGTTGCAAGATGTTTATTTATTTATTTATTTATTAAGAGACTCTGGGTGTTTACTCAGCAGATGTGTAAACAAATGAAAGTTGCAATTTCACTGTTTAATACATGAGCTCACCTTAATGTCCAGCTGTTTTTGGTTTAATGATCAGGGGAGACTTTTGTAGATCGTCTGATTCTTTGCAGGCAGCGTCACCTTCATCCTGCGTTACAGAGTCTTTACTCTACCCTCAGCACATCATCAGTTTCTCAGCTTGTCACACATACTGGCCTTCAGACTTCACTTTTACTGTCCTTTTTTTTTTTTTTTGCAGGGAGACATGGGACAAAAAAATACTGATCTTAATCCTACATGTTTAATATTTATTTATCATCAAAACTTGTACCATATGAACTGTATGAACACAGTGCTGGTACAGCGATAGAAAAATGCCTGTTTACCCAAAACCTGACTCAACAAAACAGTTCCATTCTCAAGAAGGAATGAAATAAGATTAATCCTCATGCAGGGACACGCCCACATTTTTCACAAACATTTTTAAACAATTTTATATTTGTAAACCAGACTTTAAAGGAACAGTCCACCGTATTTCCATAATGAAATATGCTCTTACCTGAATTGAGACAAGCTGCTCCGTACCTGTCCGAGCTTTGCGCGACCTCCCAGTCAGTCAGACGCAGTCAGACGCGCTGTCACTCCTGTTAGCAATGTAGCTAGGCTCAGCATGGCCAATGGTATTTTTTGGGGCTGTAGTTAGATGCGACCAAACTCTTCCGCGTTTTTCCTGTTTACATAGGTTTATATGAGCAGTGATATGAAACAAGTTCAGTTACACAAATTGAAACGTAGCGATTTTCTATGCTATGGAAAGTCCGCACTATAATGACAGGCGTACTAACACCTTCTGCGCGCTTCGACAGCGCATTGATATCTGAGCTCCGTATCAATGCGCTGCCGAAGCGCGCAGAAGGTGTTAGTACGCCTGTCATTATAGTGCGGACTTTCCATAGCATAGAAAATCGCTACGTTTCAATTTGTGTAACTGAACTTGTTTCATATCACTGCTCATATAAACCTATGTAAACAGGAAAAACGCGGAAGAGTTTGGTCGCATCTAACTACAGCCCCAAAAAATACCATTGGCCATACTGAGCCTAGCTACATTGCTAACAGGAGTGACAGCGCGTCTGACTGACTGGGAGGTCGCGCAAAGCTCAGACAGGTATGGAGCAGCTCGTCTCAATTCAGGTAAGAGCATATTTCATTATGGAAATACGGTGGACTGTTCCTTTAATTCCTAACAAATCCCCGATTCTCCAGCGTACATTACACCACAGAATGGCGGAGGAAGCGAAGTAGAAAATACAAGTTTTGGTTGATAAAATATTGAATTGCACAAACCTTATTGCAGTGTCCAGCTTCATGGCTCCAAAGAAAGTTGGTTACTCTCAGGGGCAACATGGAACTTCTGATGGAATCTAAAACCTGATTGGTTCAAATTAATTTATGCAAAAACAAACTGTCCCATGTCTCCCCCTTCACAAGTCTCCATGCTGTCCCCTACCTAACCTCTTTCTTCTTCTCACCTCTGTGTTGGGTCAATGTGGTTAGGTTGGCCTGATGGGACTAAGGGCCTTGACCAGGGGCCCAACAATGGCAGCTTGGAGGTGCTGGGGTTTGAACCCCTGACCTTTACCCAGAGCTTTAACCCATAGAGCCACCACTGTCCCAACTGTCATTATTATTAAAGCACTTATCTTCTTAATCACGACCATATTCCGAGTCAACTCACCTTTGTTTATGTAGTACATTTAAAGGAGAACTGAAGGCAATTTTTTTTAATTATCAAAATTCTATTTCTCTCATTTTATTAAATATCGGAATGTGTTTTTGATCGCTATTTTGTCACTGCTATAGCAAGTTATGAGTGTTTGAAATATGCTATGTAATATGTCATAGCAATGGCCGTAAACGAGATGCGTTGAGACCTGTGCGAGACATCGTAGGACGGAAGTAAAACGTACAGCGGAAATCAAAGTGACCGACATCTGCCAACGTTGTCAAAAGACGCGCGCGCCCTCTTTCGAATGCTGACGTAATCAAGCCGGAAGTTTTGTTTGTTTTGATAGCAATCAGGAAAGTTTGAAAAAAGTAGGCAGTAATCGTCATTTAAACTTGTTTTTGTGCAATACTTCGTTTGGAAAAGAGTTTTCAAAATGGCGGCACTGACACCTGGCTGACAATTCACGTTTCGAAGTCTTGCACAAGTCTTGTGAAGATCGCACGGATAAGCGACGCCTGCCGTGGACCAAACGAACTAAATTCAACACGGCTAAAAACCGAATAGGCCGATAAGTATAATATTTAATTGCAATTAGTTGCCAATACGAGTCACGATATAAGGTTACTAAAACCAAAAACGTAATTGAATAACATGTTAATTAAGAAATAAAGCAAGTTTAAAAATGACTTCAATTCCTTTTTAAAGTGTGTGTGTGTGTGTGTGTGTGTGTGTGTGTGTTAGAGCAAACACCAAAAAAATGTACAGAATGGGGTTCTCCGGGAGGACCGGGGCTGGGAAACTGTGTTCTGACCTCCAGCATGCAGTGATGAGCTGTACTTTAGATGTTTACGGTATTTTACTTTTCTGACGCTGCTGTCGGTGATCTGTATTGATTGATGAGTAAATGGAGAGAGACCTCTACAGGAGACACCATGTCGGTGAAATCAACTGGAATGAGAGTCACATGAGACACAAGTTAGTGTGCCTTTACAAGTTAGTTTTTCTGTGCCGTCCAATCACATTTGAATGTCAACAAGCGCCACAGGATAACTCTGCCCCCTATTGCAAAACAAGTAAAAGCCTCGTGGTGATGGCGGAAGGTGGGAGCGGTAGCAAGTGTGGTGAGACAAACTTGTGTGAGGAGGAACTGGTTTCCAAAAAAAAAATGCACGTCTGCTATTTGGAAGTACTTTGGATTCAGGAGGGATGACGTACTGCAAACTCGGGTACTTTGCAAGACGTAAAACAGTGGTGGCAGCTACCAAGGGGAACACGACGAATCTCCGTAAGCATCTACGACACAACCATAAACACCTGTACGAAGAGATCCAAGCTAGCGTTAGCAGCAAACAGTCCAATGATATGCCAAGTCCTTCAACATCTAAAATTACGAAGGTGACTACAGTTCAGCAGAGCTTTGCTAGTATAACCCCTTATGAGACACGTTCTAAACGCCACAAAGACATAACGGCAGGCATAGCGAGATACTTGGCGAAAGACATGATGCCAATGACAGCTGTTACCGGCAGTGGATTTGTGGACATGATTTCAATACTGGACCGACGGTATAAGGCCCAATCCCAATTCTAATTTCTACCCCTCCCCCTTCCCCTTGGCCCTTCCCCTTGAAACTGAGCTACAAGGGATAGGGCTTGAAATTCAACCCTTACGTATTGGGATAGCCCTTCAACGATCGCATACGTCATCGCGTACCTCCGTCAGCGTTTACGTTAGCAAAACGCGACCAAATGCGTCATTGGCTGCGACCAGCCGCTACAGTCAGAGCCAGAGGCAGAACCAGAAATCTCTGCTGGCAGGGTGTGATTTGTTAACTAACACCACTGAATGGGATATCTTTGGCGCTTCGTGCACCACATCCGACAGAATGAGGTGTCAGAACACTCATGTAAACAATAAAAGCGAGAGTAACAGAACAAAACGTACGCAGTCAAGCAACCGAAAACAATACTCACTCCCAAAGCTTTTTAGCAGCAGCTTGGATTTCAGAAATTGCTGCTCATTCTCAGCTCGAAAGCGAATCAAGCGGTGTGTTTCCTCTGGATAACAACTTAAAACACGTAAATAATGGAGAAAATACATTTATGACAATCTTTCGCCGCGGGAACCGCCATCTTTCTGAAATCCGCATGAAATCTCGCTGAAATCCGCATGGCATTGTGGGAAATCACTCAAACCCCTTCGTTCGGAGTCAGCTCCAGGAAAATCTCCGTTTGGAGGGGTACAGAAGCCCTACCCCTTCCCCTACCCCTCCGCGTTAACTGGGATTGGGATACCCCTACCCCCAGGGCTCGAAATTAACTTTTTTTCTTTGTGTCCCCCAGTGGTCCCGAATTCTGTGTTGTATTGTCCCGAATGGAAGCAATAGTGTCCCCATTTTTTCCTCTCTGAAATAACCAGTGGTTAATATTATCATATGAAGTTACTATTATATTTGTAACTATGTGATTTTGAACCCTTTATATCATTTTTACAATAAGTCACAAGACACAAGCGACACATGTCCTATACATCATCTACTTCAAAATTACAGTTATTGCATTTTCAGTTTATTAAACTTTGGCGATCTCACTGTATGAATAGATACCCGTTTATTTAAAGGGGCCAACTAGCTCATTCAGAAAATGTTTCAACTCCCTACATCTGCAGTACACTTTAGTTGAAAATAAGACCCCTTTTATGTTCATTTCATCTACTTATACCTTGAATATCTGTTGGCACTTATAAGGCCAACTTATCATTTTCACCATTATCGTTATCCATTTTTATGAACTTTCCGTTATCCATTTTTATGAACTTTCCGTTATCCATTTTATGAACTTTCGCTGCCGGGTGCAAATGTTAGCAACATCAGCATAGTAGCAGGTCCGAGCCTAGTTGTGCTGCTGACTGACTAAACTTTCTGAACTAGAAAGACACCAAGAAAACTCACTTATTCTGTTGAACGGTATCTTCCGTCAATATCATCCACATCATTCCTGTTGTATTTTATAACGTGTCTAACAGTGTTCATTAAGTTCATTCAGTTGCTCGCGTTGCCTGCAGACCAGGCGATGACACTTTGGATCCTGAAGGTCCCGGAGACGTTACGTCTGGGCTTTCAGTTTCTTCCCCGTGGTCGGTCCGCTTCAACCACTTCAGCATTTTTGTTCTGGCAAGAGTCGGCGCAGCGTGTGCGGTAGCAATTCCATTCCAAGTCCATATAATGCGGACACCGGCCGAAGATTCTCGAACAGAATGCGCTGCTCTGTAGCCTACGGATGCAGGTGCATCGAAAGTGTAGCTACTATGTATTTTTTGCTGTTAACGTTTTAAAATTGACAAATTAGGTGAATGTCTACGTATGTGTGACGGCTTTGTAAATAATATTAATGTAGAACTTTTTTTCTAGATCTATTTTTTTCCATTGTCCCGGGATTGTCCCAGATATGATAATTTTGTGTCCCGATGACATTTTTTATGGTCCCCGGGACATCGGGACACCGTTAGTTTCGAGCGCTGCCTACCCCTTCACGTGAACGTGCAAAATGGAGGGGAAGGGCCAAGGGGTTGGTCCAAGGGGCAAAATGGGATTCGGCCTAAAATTCCCTCACGGAATTATTTTTCTCAAGTCGCAATTCCAGACATGTACATCACGTGTCGAAAATCAGTTACACTTGAAGTAAGTGGAGCGGAGTACTATGCAAGTACTACAGACCTATGGCCAAGTCGCACCACAGAACCCTACTTGAGTTTCACAGTTCATTTTCTGACTGAAGAGTTCGAGCTGAAGACACGATGTCTAGAGACATTGTGTCTAGATGTTCCCTGAATATATTTCTGCTGCGCTCACAAAAATTAAGAGATTTAAAGATAATTGATGGACACCATTGCAGGTGTAGCCATGTTTTTCCAATAAAAAATAATGTTGGAATGGAAGCGATGCATTGGGTGGTTTTTTTTTTTTTTTTTTTTTTAAATGCTAGACAGGGTAGAACGGCGAGTAGAGGTAAGAAAAACATGTATTTAATTATCGTGATGCATATCGATATCGAGATATTCAGTCATGTTATCGAATATCGCATATTTTTCTGATATCGTGCAGCCCTATACCAATGTATTACTTATTTTTCTGTCCCCACTAACTGGAACAAATGAGGGATATTTTTACCCATGTTTAATATTTTCTGTCCCCTGTTTCTACAACTAGTGAGGGATTTGTCCCCCGTTTTCAAATTCCTAGGTTAGGCTCTGTGGAAAGACGTTTGGGTTCATGGTGTTCGCCTGGCTTCTAAAGTGCAAGGTCATGAACTGAACTGAGAACTACTGCAGGGGTTTCACTGCTCTAAACTAACAACAGAGAACTGGGTACAAACTAATCATGGCAGAACTGAGAGCTACAGACCTGCTGAGAGCTACGGAACTGAACCTACGAGCTTTGTCTTACAGAACAACTGTTTTACTTTGTGCTCGTCTGCACCACAGGCAAGACAGCACTAGTAAAAAAAATAAATAAATAAATAGAACATGTACACAAAACATGTAGCTTGGTATGAGAAAACAAAATATTCAGAAGTATCTATGAATAAAGGTAAAATACTGTTGCTGTCTTCAAAAAGGGATATAATATCAGTATAATTTTGCATGATTCAACAATACAATATATACAGACCTATACAATTTACCAATATATATGTATCCAACTATAACAGCGACCGTCTTCATTTTTGTCCCCCTCGCGGACGCGCGATCTGTCGCTGTTGTTGTTGGAGTCACGCTGGCTGCCGGTTTTGCCGAGATACGACAAACTCGTCCTTGTTTTCTTGGCGTTTTTGTCGGACTCTTGCCCCGAAGAAACAATCCTCTTCTTGGGAGCCATGTTTGTTGTGCCGCATTGAATTCTGGGAGATACATGGCAGAAACTGCCGAGGTAGTTGTCGGGTCCTCCCAGCGGGTATTAAAAGTGACGAAATCTTATATCGGAAAATGGCAACTGCCCTTATTTGGTTGTCGTCACCTTTCGTCGGTATTATGTAAATATTGCTCACCTTTGACCTGGAAAACACCGTCAGGTTCGCGCGGCGCAGGTTTGTTTATTTACAGCGCCGCTAGTTTGCTAAATTGAGAACCATTGAATCCCGAGCCTGATTTTTTTTTTTTTTTTTCTCATTCTGCAAAATTGCAGGTTGTTTAATTTTTCTTCTGCAATCCTGAAAATCATTCTGCAAAACGCAGACTGCAGACGGGTATTTCGAACACTGTCTCTGATTTCTCATCCGATTCCAGTTCTGATGGATGTTTTGGGTTGATCTTCCCTTGAGGAACAAAACTTGGTTGTTTGTTTTTTCTGTTCCTTGTCGTGGAGGTTGGTCCTCTCTCACATCGTCACGTTTCAGTTCTGTTTGATGTTTCGGTCGTCGTGGTTGTTTTGATGGCAGGCCAGATAAGCGACTGCGTCCTTGACGTTCTGGTTCGTTTTATTTTTCTTTTCCTATTACACTCTTCTTAGTTTAAGCAAATAAATCTTGTACATGATGCTGATACGGTTTATAAATGTAACAGCCTTTACAAAAACTCAAACACAAAAAGCTCGTTCTGATTTCCAGAGTTGACTCTGGATTTGATTCGAACTCTGACTCGATTCAGAGTCCAATTCTGGTTTTGATGTTGATTCATTACTCACTTTGAGAGTCTGACTCTGGTATTGAACCTGAATGTCATACTTTTAAAAAAAAAAGTATAATTTTGACAGTTTATTTATTCAGATTCTTTATGACCGAATGTAAGATTACAACTTGAACATGGAATAAGTCCCCCCCACCCCAACTTTTTTTTGACTGTTCCGTTTCTGTGGCATCACTGGAACTTAAACATCACCACAGACATCTGTGTAACTCAGATATGTACAAGTCCTCATATCTTGGGTCTCACACTCGTGTGTGTGTGTGTGTGTGTGTGTGTGTGTGTGTGTGTTCCTTCCTCAGTGTATAAAGTGTTTGAAAGTGTTGCTCAGAAGTATGATGTGATGAACGATGCGATGAGTCTGGGTATCCATCGGCTGTGGAAGGACACACTGCTGCGTGTGATGAATCCTCAGCCTGGGTTACGCCTGCTGGACACAGCCGGAGGCACCGGTACACACATTTAACTCATACGGCATACAGAACTATGAAAAGGAAATGGGGGATGTGAAATACTGTCACTGAAAATGGGATAAAATGAAAGATAAAATAGTGTTAATCCTCTTATCATGCTTTATTTATTAGTCTGTGATGAGGAACCATGTGTGTGTGTGTGTGTTTATTGTCTAGGTGACATCTCGTTCCGTTTCCTGAATTACACACGTGCGGCGCGTGAGAAGCAGCTGCGTCAGAGAGCACGGGCCAATCAGACACCTTCATGGCAGGATATCTCCAAAAGTTACGGCTCAGAGGGGGCGGAGCTTCCAGAATCCCGAGCGGTGGTGTGTGACATCAATAAAGAAATGCTGAAGGTGGGGAAAGAGCGGGCGGAGAACGCAGGAATCACCACAGGTACTGTGCTACTGTAATACACAGAACAGCATTTCCTTTATAGCGTTACATCAAACTGAATTTATATAGTGTGTTTGTTTATTTACTTGCTTACACACACAAACATTGCAGTAGACGAGTGATGTTCTGTTCTGTTGTTCCACTCTTTTGTCGTTCAGTTCTAGGGGTGGAACGATACTCTGTGATCAGGATTCGATATACTTGTAATATTTTAAACGACTATGACGAGACATTTTTGTCTGTATAAAGCTGTAAATAAAAAAAATTATGAACAAAGGTTTAATATTGTTTAAAAAAAAAAAATTAGTGATGCTCCGATCACCATTTTTGGGCCCGATCACCAAAATCATGATCTGCTGATTGCCGATCATAGAATGGCAGGCGAATCTGAAGCTTCCATATCTTTTATATATACGCTACCGTTCAAAAGTTTGGGGTCACCCAGACAATTTTGTGTTTTCCATGAAAAGTCACACTTTTATTTACCACCATAAGTTGTAAAATGAATAGAAAATATAGTCGAGACATTTTTCTGGCCATTTTGAGCATTTAATCGACCCCACAAATGTGATGCTCCAGAAACTCAATCTGCTCAAAGGAAGGTCAGTTTTATAGCTTCTCTAAAGAGCTCAACTGTTTTCAGCTGTGCTAACATGATTGTACAAGGGTTTTCTAATCATCCATTAGCCTTCTGAGGCAATGAGCAAACACATTGTACCATTAGAACACTGGAGTGAGAGTTGCTGGAAATGGGCCTCTATACACCTATGGAGATATTGCACCAAAAACCAGACATTTGCAGCTAGAATAGTCATTTACCACATTAGCAATGTATAGAGTGGATTTCTGATTAGTTTAAAGTGATCTTCATTGAAAAGAACAGTGCTTTTCTTTCAAAAATAAGGACATTTCAAAGTGACCCCAAACTTTTGAACGGTAGTGTAATCTAGCAGTGTGTGCACAATGTGTAGAAATGAAACTATGAATTAACTGTATTGAAAAAAAAACAGAAATACAGTCAAGATCTTGAAGAACCACCAACTGCTTTTATTTTCTTATATAAAATTAGACAGCTTAAGGCTACTCTAGGCCATCTTTCCCAAATAAGGCAGAGAAACAAAAAAACAAGAGGGGTCAGGAAGACCAGCACACATTAGATCAGCTTAATGGGATGGGATGAAGTTGCACTAAGGCATGCTTGGAAATTGTAGCCTCTCACTGAATACAATTAAATAATTGGCAGCAAAATGTAAACACCAAAACTGGCCACTGAAAATTATGGCAAACTTTTCTGCCATCATTATGAATGTCTGATGTTGAGGAACAACCGACTGTTTATCCAAAAAATAAATAAATAATGCCAATGCCATCCTTCATAATATTAATAAAGAACATAAGAAGGCCAAGCAGATAGTTACCAACACACATTAGATCAACTTAGGATGGGATCAATCAGTCACATTTAGGCCCAGGCTACTTGGAAACTTAGCCTTTTTAATATATTGATTAAAATAAACACAAAATGTTTAAAACCAAAATGTGCTAGGCCTACTACCACAGAGGACAAAATCCTTTAGATTCCAATCATAAATGGCAAGTTTGTCTTGATTACTATGAGCATCTCTGCATTTTTTGAGGTGAGCCGGTTTCTTTTGTCATCAGTAACGTTTGCAGCTGTGCTAAATAGTCTCTCACTATCCACACTTGTGTACAGTGAACAAAGATATGCTCTTGCTGCCTGTGCAAGTGCTGGGAAGCAGCCTTTATTCACCTGCCAATAGGCAAGTGGCTGTCCACTGCGTAGCGTTACGGGTTCTGCTAGATAGTGGTTGATCTGCGAGACGATTGTGATTTCTTGTTGATTGTGTCCTGTATCGTCCTCCACCAGCTCAGCAAAGATTGCCTCCAAAGAGCAAGCTGGTGGGCTATTTGTTGACCCGCTGGAACTGGGTACCTCCACACTGCTTGTACTTGGCAATTCAGTGATAGTAAAGTTGGTTTGAGTGCCTCTGGAAAGTATCTGTCTTTGTACCTGAAATAGATGTAAAAATGAAAACAATGCGAAATCAGTTGTTATGCCTTGCAGGGCACACACATCCATTTGTATCAGGTTATTTAGCATTGAAAAAAATACTCACAGTATTTCTAAAAATATATATATATGTATACATACATACAGGGCTCTACATGAACTTTTGAAACCACTTGTCCTGTCGGGCAAGTTGAAAGGAAATTTACTTGTCCGAATGTGAAGTTGACTTGTCCAAAGAAAAATTTGAGAAAAAAAAACATAAACTATTTGTAATAAACTAATTTCACCAGAATTACTTTAAGACAAAAATCTATTCACTGCAAAAAAAAATTGGACGCCATCAATCATTAATATATTTATGAGAAATTGAAAACCAGAAAGTTAAAATAATATATAATTTTCATGGGTGGCACGGTGGTGTAGTGGTTAGCACTGTCGCCTCACAGCAAGAAGGTCCGGGTTCGAGCCCCGGGGCCGGCGAGGGCCTTTCTGTGTGGAGTTTGCATGTTCTCCCCGTGTCCGCGTGGGTTTCCTCCGGGTGCTCCGGTTTCCCCCACAGTCCAAAGACATGCAGGTTAGGTTAACTGGTGACTAAATTGACCGTAGGTGTGAATGTGAGTGTGAATGGTTGTCTGTGTCTATGTGTCAGCCCTGTGATGACCTGGCGACTTGTCCAGGGTGTACCCCGCCTTTCACCCGTAGTCAGCTGGGATAGGATCCAGCTTGCCTGCGACCCTGTAGAACAGGATAAAGCGGCTACAGGTAATGAGATGAGATATATTTTCATTTTTAAATTATTAACTTCGAATATATATATATATATATATATATATATATATATATATATATATATATATATATATAATATCCTCCACTGATTAATTGTTGTCTAATTATTCATTGTGGCTCCTGTATGGTATTTAATGGTTGCGATGAAAGTTGCGGTGTTTTTTAGGTTTTTGTTGCGATTACATTGCGGGAGGAAGTGAAAGTTTGTGAGAAATTGTTGCGATTTTCTCTTTTTGTGATTAAAATTGAGTGATATGTTAAATATTAAGTTATTACTGAAAAACTATTGATTTAAAAAAAAGACACTGAGAAATGGTCCTATAAACAACTTTACCAATATAAAAGATTACCAGGACTACAAAAATGCAGAAAAATAGGCTTTACTTATCCAAATGCTCCTGTTGGTTCAAAAGTTAAAGTGCAGAGAACCTCACAGCACAACATGAAGTTACCTTAAAATATAATATAAATGCCTCAGCTTTCATGTAAGAAAAAAAACTATTAATACTAGTACTGTGTGCAGGCAGTCTCTCCTGAAGACTAAATTAAACAATAATTATAAACTAATAAAATAAATGACTCAGGCTTCATGGAAGAAAAAAAACAATTTGAACAGAATCTCACAGTATGATGCTGAAGCTGCCTAAACAATGGAAAATAAAATACCATTTTGGCAAAAATGTTGGCATCCATTAATTTCTTGCATTAAGTAAAAAAATAATGTAAAGTGCGCACAGTCCTTCACTGTAAACATAACACACTTTCAGTAACAGAATTTAAGCCTACATAAACACTGACTCACACATGCTGCTTCTCTTGAACGGAAACACGGAAGTAAGGCGGAAGGTAGTTTGTCGATGTCACCTCAAGACGACGCCAACGACTGGTCAAATTTGCGGGAAAGTTGCGGTGATTGGATATAATTGCAACACCGCCTTGAATTCACGGGGATTGGTTGAATTTGCGTTGAAGTTGCAAATCGCAACATCGCGAAATCCTGGAGGGTCTGACAAACGACTGTTTACTTTTCAGCTCAAATACACGAAGCGGTATTGGCCGGTTTTGCAAGCGGAATATTGCTCATGCGCACATCGCTCTTTCTGAAGAGAAACATCCAGCGATTCAGCAAAACAAAATGTCAAGTGAGATGCTTCGGAAATCGTGTGAATAAACTGATAAATTTGATATGTAACCCGAATATCGGCGTATTTTGGCACTTGTCCGACATAAAGGATCACTTGTCCCGGACAAGCGGACAACCGTTAATGTCAAGCCCTGAGAGATATATATATATATATATATATATATATATATATATATATATATATATATATATATATGTGTGTGTGTGTATTTTAGATTACTGTAAGCTGTCCTTCAAATATAGACATGGGTAATAATAATAAGTTCAACTTGTATAGCGCCTTTCAAGAAACCCAAGGACGCTTTACAATTATAGACAAAGAAAAAAATAATAACAAAAAATAATAAATAAATAATTGAATAAATAATAAAAAATAAAAGTAAAAAGTCCACCAAGTAGCAGCCACAGTCCCACCAAAAGGCGCATGAAAACGAGTCCCACATCTCCAGCACAGCCGCCGTGATGCCGTCAGCCACATCGCTCAAACACCACGCCATGGATCCACAAAGCGAACACAGAAGCTCCGCCACGCAGAGCGTTGGTATGTCCCAAACCTCCTGCACAGCCGCCGCGACGCCACCGAGCAACATCGCTCGGAACATCACGCCAAGCATTAAAAGCGCAGAGCACTGGACAACCACGAATGTTAAATGAGCAGCGAGCTCACTGCAGTCCACAGCTGGGAGCGCAGGCACAGCGAATCAAGGCCTTAGAGGGAACCAACGCCCAAAACTGGGTCCGGAGCTACACCACAACCGGTGGACAAAACACTCAAACAAACATCAAACTACACAAACACACACAGAAAAAATAAATAAATAAAATGAAAATTGAAAAAGAAATAAAATAAAATAAAAAGCTCTGGTGAGAAGCGGCAGCCAGAATGCGCACGATGTACTCTCAACCGGAAACGGAAACGAAAATAATTAGCCTATTTAAAAGAAAGAAGTAGTAGGCTGAAGACTATAGCCTAAGTGATGGGTCTAGCAAGTTTCTCTTACCTTGGATCAAGCATTGTTGCAATTGCATATAGCTTCTGTGTATCAGTGTCAGCAAATCGTCTTCTAGCAGCTTCCGGTAGCGCCATGGTCAGACTCCACCATCTTCTCCAAGAGACAGGTGAGAGCTCTTATACACGGAATCACATCTGCAGCTGATGCAGTTGATGAGCTGATCTGTTGTGTGAGCTCTTCAAACGGGGCGAGGATGGAGATCGTATTTTCAATTAATTTCCACTGGTGGATTGTGAACGTGCATGGCAATTCGTATTCTGCTGCATAGGAGGCGAGCGCAAGTTTTTGTTCTAACAGACTCTGGAGCATGTACAATGTACTGTTCCATCGCGTGGGAACATCCTGGCGGAGTTTTTTAATTGGTTGGCCGAGTTGCCTTTGAAAATGTTCCAGCCGGATGTATGCCAATGGAGAATGTTTAAAGTGCCCAACAATGCGTCTCCCTGAGGCTGTGATATCCAAAATACTTCGCTGGGACAATATTCCGTCACTCACAGCAAGCTGGAGAGTGTGTGCCATACACGGCAGGCCAGGGAAATCTGCACGTCTCATTGCTTTTTGCATGTTTTTGGCGTTGTCTGTTAAAATTGAGTGGATTTTTTTTCTCTTGAGATCCCCCACGACTGAAACATGCCGCTAAATGATTCCACCAAAGACGCTGCAGAATGTGTCCCTGTGAAATCCTGACAGTGGAGCACAATGTTGTGTCTGACAAAGTCTGAGTCAATAAAGTGCACCGTTAGGCTTAGCAGGGACATTGGACAGGCGTCTGCACTCCAAATATCGCTTGTGAAGCTGAAATATATATTATCCTTCAGAAGCGAGTCAATGTACGTATGTAAACACTGTTTGGTACAACTGAGGGAGACACACGTCTGTTAGGTATTTCCTGCCTGGGGGGTCGTATCGTGGATCAAGACAGGTTAGCAGGCAATGGAACCCTGTATCCTCCACAACGGATAGAGGCTGTTCGTCAAGGCAAATGAATTCCATAATTTTAAATGTGATGTCTTTCCACCTCTTACTATCCCTGCTGTATGGTTCTCACTCACAGTCGGCTGATATGGGGATGAGCTCAACGCTGGCTTCGGCTGGTTTAGCTTCTCGTACTCGGCATATTCAGTTGTATAATGGTGCGCTCTAAGATGCCTAATGAGGTTAGTGGTATTGAAATTTCGAGGGTTGCTTCCACCTCGAGGGATTTCATCATGGCATACATTGCAAACTGCAAATTTTGTGTCTTTGTCAGACACTTTGAAGAACTTCCAGACAGGAGAACTCATGCTGCCACTTGTAAGAGCTCCACTCTGCTGAGTCCATGCGATGCGCAGTTGAAAAAAAAAAAAACGTTGTGCGAGTAGCTTACGTCACGTGGTTTAATCGACTTTTTTGATCGGCGCTTTTAGGGTCCTCCGATCAAACGATTTTTAGGCAATATCGGCCGATCATGATCGGCGTCCGATTAATTGGAGCATCTCTAAAAAATAAAAAAAAAGTACTGTCGACTTGCCATGTCCTTAAAAATATGTAAATTAATAAGTTTTACACAAAATTTGATTGATTGTCACCTGTGGTATCCCTTTAGCTGTAATTAGAGCTCCAAAGCGGCTAAAATGACCGTTATCCAAAGCCTCTTTTTCAGGCAGTGTGTATTGCAGAGGCACAGGACCGGTGTCACTTGAAAGCTACTCTTTTTTTTAATGTTTCGATCCAGATCTATCAGCCTATTGGTCTCAGTCATGGTGCAGGCTGTCCATGGAAGAACGTGCTCATGTGAAAAGTGTGCGCTCTGTATGTTTTAACCATCGAGGACTTTCACGTGACGTCATCGCAACTGCTTATTTGTTTACGCGGCCATGTTGCCTGGCAAGCTTTGTGTTTGGCAGCGACCGGCACAAGTGTATGCGAGTGATTGTAAGCCAAATTCATTAAACGTCTCCTGATAAACTTGTAGAAGTTCTATCTAAAAGAACAATCCCAGAGACGTGTAGTGCTTTTGGATGTAATAAAAGACGTGGAGATAAGCCTGGTTTAACTTGTCACTGTTTCCCGGTGAACCCAGAAAGATGAGTAAAATGGCGAGCTGCTGTTAAACAGGAAGAAAAACATTCCTGTGTGTGTAGAACATTTTATATCAGGTTAGTGTGGAAAAACTCTGTGCAGTGTTAAAATGTAGATCTGGATGTGGGCTTTGGATGCGATATATTTTATTAGATGTAACACTTGGCTCAACTAGCAGCATGTTTGTTATGTAGTGATAATGCAGACGAGGCTAAACACCATAAAAAATGCTAGATCGCAGCCCTGGTTTGTTTATTACTATTAGAAGACCACGTTTGAGCTTACCTTTGTCATAATAAGGGATTTTTCTTTATCAGGAATTTCCCATAACATTCGAGCACGAAACCTGCCTTGGTATCTGTATAAAAGTACAGATGCCTTGGTTCGGCATCTGTACTTTTGTCTGCCTTTAGCATCTCCGGTGTATTTAGAAATCTCAAATGCTAAATAGTTCAGGACGTCATAGTGTCCCAAATCCGGTAGCTGGTTTGCCAAACACTTTTCAAGTGGAATAAATACATTTGGGGTAAATTAAGGAGAAGAAGCCTTTATTTTTGTCACATTCCACTTCTGCGTTTAACCCGCACGTGCTCACATGCACACAGAGAGAACGTGCAGTGTGCAGAATAAATAATAAATAAATACATTTGTGGGTAAATTTATTAAATCTGTTATGCCTGCATGTTTCAGCTTTTGGATGCAACATGATCTGCTGGTATACAATTTTTATTTTAAAAAAAAATCATTTCAGAGAGATTGTACTGACTGCAGTCATCTTGATTTTCTTCATTACCTGTCGTGGTTATGGTTCTTTGTTTACTCGGCAATATGGTTGGACACTGCGCGATTAAACAAAAATCCGTGACATCAGTGAAAGTCCTTTATATGGGTTGTGCAGATTGGGATCTCTGGTGTTCAGACACTGGGTAATATTTCAGCAGAGAGGCCAAAATTCTGAAATGACTGCCTTAACGTCTCAGCTCAGTGATCTTGCTAAAGTATGGACTGAGAACCAGATTTAAAAATCATCACCCCGGTTACAGCAATATCACATCAGAGAAATCTTGGTTTGAATTTTAAGAAATCAAAGTTCATTTTTTTCTGATGTAATTCCGTTACTGACTTTTCTTTCCTCGTAAGATTTTGCGTTCAGAGTTAAACACAGCCAATTTTTCAATGCTTTTTTTTTTAGGGTCAAAAGAAAGATTCCCCCCCCCATACAGTGTGACATATTTTTTATTTAATACCATTATCTTAAGTACTGCAACTTAAAAAAAAAGTTACCACATTTTGCTGTGGATGTAATTCCGTTACTGAAGAGCTACCCCAGTCCAGTTACTAACTAGTTAATAGCTGCATCATTAATAGAATGCTGATGTCGCACATTTCCATGATGCACATCGTCACAATTTTGGGTCACGATGCATCGTGGCATGATGTATAGAGGTTTTTGACCCATGTGACCGTTGCCATGGCGCCATTTTGGCGGTCACAACAATGGCGACTCCCGATAGCCCAACATGTGGGTTACCGAGCGACATTACACTGTCGTGTACCGTACAGCATCTCGATGGTAAAAGTAAGAGCAGATATCGCGAAAAATTGACGGAGGCTGGTATACGTGACCCATACTCGTTACCTAATCATCTGTTTATGCCACTGCAACGGTGTAGTGTCGGTGATTTGCCGGACCTTCAGTACCTCGACATCGTGAATGGTTGCCATGACAACATATGCAAAGATTTCCAACAACATTTTGTGGCAAAAAAATTCCATAACAGTCTACTTCAACGTGATGCCAAATAAAAGTAAATTCATTGCAGTTAGAAAAATAGTGTTCAGGTTGAGAGAGTGAGTTACATTAATCATATAGAAAAACGCATAATAATTAATATGTCTAGTATCGAATTCTAGTTTTGTCCATTGCATATTCACATCTAAAAAGTACAACCCACCCAACAACATGGCTCTGCCTCGCCTGAGGGCACCGTGTATGTTAAACCTAGACTACACGCAAGCCGCCCAAACACTAGTAAGAAGCCCGGTGCCAGGTCGCCCTATTGATGAGGCCGAGCGGTCCCCGTCTCACGTATATAAAACCATGGATGTATAAAGATAAAACCATCGTAGCCTGACTAGTGGGGCTCGGTGCCAAGTAGCCTGAAGACCGCCTAACAGGGCTTACGTGTAGGCTAGGTGCTAGGCTACATGTACACTTGTGTTCAAAATAATAGCAGTCCAACACGACTAACCAGATCAATCACTGTTTGTTTTTGGTGGAAATTATATTACTACATGGCAAATAATTTACCAGTAGGTGTAGTAGAGTCATAGAAAACCAACAGACCCAACATTCATGATATGCATGCTCCCGAGTCTGTGTAATCGAATAATTAAGTGAAAGGGACGTGTTCAAAATAATAGCAGTGTGGAGTTTAATTAGTGAGATCATTCATTCTGTGAAAAAACAGATGTCAGTCAGGTGGCCCTAATTTAAGGATGAAGCCAGCACATGTTGTACATCCATTTCTCTCTGAAAACCTGAGAAACATGGGTCGTTCCAGACATTGTTCAGAAGAACAGCGTGCTTTGATTAAAACGTTGATTGGAGAGGTAAAACGTATACTGTAAAGAAGTGCAGAAAATGATGGGCTGCTCGGCTAAAATGATCTCCAGTGCTTTAAAATGGACAGCAAAGCCAGAGAGACGTGGAAGAAAACCGAAGACTACCATTCGAATGGATCGAAGAATAGCCAGAATGGCAAAGACTCAGCCAATGATCAGCTCCAGGGTGATCAAAGACGGTCTGAAGTTACCTGTGAGTACTGTGACAATTAGAAGACGCCTGTGTGAAGCTAATCTATCGGCAAGAAGCTCCCGCAAAGTTCCACTGTTAAAAAAAAAAAAGACGTGCTGAAGAGGATACAATTTGCCAAAGAACACATCGACTGGCCTAAAGAGAAATGGAAAAACATTTCGTGGACTGATGAAAGTAAAATTGTTCTTTTTGGGTCCAAGAGCCGCAGACAGTTTTTCAGACGACCCCCAAACACTGAATTCAAGCCACAGTACACTCTGAAGACAGTGAAGCATGGTGGTGCAAGCATCATGATATGGGGATGTTTCTCTTACTGTGGTGTCGGGCCTATTTATCGCATACCAGGGATCATGGATCAGTTTGCATATATCAAAATACTTGAGGAGGTCATGTTGTCTTATGCTGAAGAGGAAATGCCCTTGAAATGGGTGTTTCGACAAGACAACGACCCCAAACACACCAGTAAGCGAGCAGCATCAGGGTTCAAGACCAACAAAATGAAAGTTATGGAGTGGCCAGCCCAATCCCCGGACCTTAATCCGATAGAAAACTTGTGGGGTGACATCAAAAATGCCGTTTCTGAGGCAAAACCAAGAAATGCAGAGGAATTGTGGAATGTTGTCAAATCATCCTGGGCTGGAATACCTGTTCACAGGTGCCAGAAGTTCTCAGAAACCGTGGTTATACAACTAAATATTAGTTTAGTGATTCACAGGAATACTAAATCCTTAAGATTTTTTCAGTTTATACAGTAAATATTTGGAGTTTGTAATGAAAAATGCAGACACTGCTATTTTTTTGAACAGCCCAATGTTCATTTTTCTTCATTTTCTGTAAAGTAATTAAAATATTCATACACTTTTCTTCGTTTTGATGTAGAATATAATGTGCAGTGTTCCCAATGCATGGAAATAAAAACTATTATAAGGGTTTTGAGCTTTACTCACATTTTTAAACACACTGCTATTATTTTGAACACAACTGTACAATTTGTCATTTATCTCGCATACGATATCTTTAAACTTTTGGAAAAGTTACCTGAGACAAAATGTTCACCACACAAACGCGTGTGTTCGGTGGGCTGCCAATTCTCTCGCCTGATCGCCGCGATCCACTTTTCGCGACGCTGTCGATCGGCCGGGAACCTTTGGAACGTTAATCCAGGTTTATCCCCTCTTCTGTTGTGGCAGCTAACTGCACAACACGCATCAGGCATTCTATGATAAAAGTAAGCGATGAAGAAGATGGATATTACAAGCGTTGTTTGCTGATAAGCGTGGCTTTGTTTGATCTCCAAAATGGCGGCGTAAACAGTATCACGTGACCCTATAGGGGTGTTCACACGGCACATGTTTGCATCGGTGCTGCACCGATGTATTTTGTTGCGATATATCTTACACCGGTGTAAATTTTGTGGAGCGTTCACACGTCACAAACCTGCTTACTAGAGAGAAGCGTGTTCGCACCGGTGTAGCCTCACTTGCGTTCACACGGCAGTTTTTGCGACCGTGCTATACGATAGTAATAATGCGGAAATTAAATATGCGCATGCGTGAAAATGTACTCCCTTTTCCCGGTTGTCATGGCATCACCAAGTGCCGGGAAAACAACGTGGATGAAGACACCAGTGTTGCCAGATACTGCTGACGTTTTCCAGCCCAAAACATGTTCAAATCCGCCAAAATGCACTTAAAACCACCCAATCTGGCAACACTGGAAGACACGCAGTTCTGTTGTTGTTGATATTCGCCATTTTGGAAGTGCAAAATACCAGGATGCAAATTATGCAATGCCCGTATGTAATCAACTCCTCACGCGTAGCGAGTCTACCCCTGTAGCGTTCAGACGTCACATTTTATATCGGTGCTGCCCCGCAAACTAGCATTTACTCCGGAGTAAATTTCTTAAACCGCCTCCCGAGCAGGGTTAGATTTGCACCGGTTTAAGCAGCTTTCAGGGGCGACACCGGTATAACTTTGTACCATGTGAACGCTCTACCGGGGCAGCCCCGGTGCTACACCGGAGTAAAAGTTGCCATGTGAACACCCCTTATGACGTCAGGCTGAAAACCTCCATTCTGTTCTATTCTATGTGTTTTGTTATATTCTTTGTTTTATTCTGTTGTTATTCTTTCCTGCTGTACTGTTCTTCTATTGTGTAATTCTCTGCCGTTGTGTTGTTCTGTCCTTTCAGTCTTGACTTATCAAACAAATAGGTTTCTCTGAGATTGCAATCCCCTTAACCCATGAGCTTATAATCTTTAACTACACACCTACAAGTTGACCAACATTACAGTGGACAGTAATAATACAGATGTGTGTTTATATATTAATGAAACATCAGTGCAGATATGTATGTATGTATGTGTGTGTGTGTGTGTGTGTGTGTGTGTGTGTGTGTGTAGGTTTGTCATGGGTAGTAGGTGACGCCGAGGAGCTCCCATTCGACGACGATCAGTTTGACATTTACACCATCGCATTCGGCATCCGGAACGTCACTCACGTTGAGCAAGTAAAAATAGTTTTTAATAGTTGGTCTATTTATTTTATTATTATTATTTTTTACTAGGGCTGTAACGATACACCCAACTCACGATTCGATTTGTATCGCGATTTTTGACCCACGATTTGATACGCCCACGATTTTTTTAAAAATGGTTTTTAAAGTAGTAAATTTGACTTATTAACATTTACTTACTTACATTAACTATTTAATAACAAATAATTCAGACCACTGCAGAGAATGAGTAATATGTATGCAAAAATGAACAAATGTATATCCAAAGATTGTTTTATTTCTCAAAATAATACTGTTGAGCCGGAAGCTCTGTTTTTTTCGGTTCTGAAAAAGTCATTTTTCCAAATCGTGTAAATCCGTTAAGATTTTTTTTGGGGGGGGTGGCTCTCTCACTGTCTCAATCTCATTGGGCCAATGATTTTCTGTGATCGCGGAAAACAGATGGAAATTACGGAATTTTTATAGTGAAACATTGCTCGCGTGTCAAAATGTAACTGCCGCAGAAGGCTTCCGCCCAAGCAGACATGCCTTCAGTGTTGCCAGATATTGCTAACGTTTTCCACCCCAAAATATGTTCAAAACCAGCCAAAAAGCACCTAAACCTGCCCAATCTGGCAACACTGCATGCCTTTCCGGTCAAGTGATTGTGATTGGCTTGTGGCACACCTAGCCAGCCAATGAGCTGCTTGTTTACAGATTCGCTCTCCGCGTCGCAACCAGAATGGCGACCGCTTAAAAGAAATGAATGCTCTGCCAGTGGCGAGTGTGGACGTTGCGTGACTTGCAGAAGATTGTCGCAGGTCGGCGAAAAAACGACTTACTAATATAAAAAAAAAAAAAGTAATTTAAGTAAGTTTAAAATGTAATTTAAATAAAAAGTAAAGTATTCATAAATTGAAGTTTGGAAGCGCCTCTGTTTTTGGGCTGAGGAGAAGTTTGAAAGGGTGTACCGCGATTCTGCCTTCTTGTATCGCGATACGGATCGTGGCTCTGCGTATCGCGATTTCGATTTCGATACGCATATCGTTACAGCCCTATTTTTTACATACAAATTCTCTATCAATCTTAAGTCTAATAAAGGAGGGAAATTATGTAGAATATTCAGGATTGATTATTTACTGAGAAGATTGGCATTCAGCATTAAAATTATCACATACATAAAACTGCAAATCATAAAGCTCAAACGTGGAGGAAAAAAATCTACTTTTACTTCTATTGCTAGACTGTTTTTGAATGTACACACCTCATACATCTGTTACGCTTTCTATTTGCATATTGAGAACTTGTTTCCCTCTGTCTGATTGGTTGATTCGATCCTGAGGCCCAGTAACTTAGAGCTGTATTGAAGTTAGAAGTGTATCTAAGCTTTAATAAAAATATTCATAATAGGATTGTGTGGTTTTATTTTTTTAGGCTCTGCAGGAAGCCCTGCGTGTGCTTAAACCAGGTGGACGCTTCATGTGTCTCGAGTTCAGCAAAGTGTCGAACCCTCTCCTGTCCAGGTCAGTGCTTCTTTTATTATTTTACCTTAAAATAAGAGTTTGGCCAAAATCAGTGGCTCCCACCGTGCTCGGTGAACAGCAAATCCTCCATCACACCACCCAGCTGTTGATTATTTTCCTATAACTGTATGCAAAGGAAGTGTATTTGTTTTAACCTGCAGTGGAAATGAAATGTCACAATGTCGTTAATTATGGCCCGAGCACCGTTCGGTGTGAAGACCCGATTGTTTTTCGAAGGATTATTAGTGATGCAGTGCCTAGGCACGCATAACTATTGTTCTTCTCTGTGTTTCTTCTTATTATTATAGAAGGAGAGAAGGAGTACCTAGGCTCCCTAGAAATTTTGATTCGTAATAACCCAATAACCATACATCGCACACAGACAAGCAATACATCAAAACGTGCGGCTCGATCGGACTCGGTATGATATTACTTTGTTCATCAAAATATGATTTTTTTCGCGACATAGTCGCAAAAAAATCATCCAAAATTTCCCATTCATTTCTATGGAATTAATTGAAAAACAACGCCCATTTTCAACGTTTTTCAAACCTCCACTGCTCTGGCATGCTTTCACCTAGAGACATGATTCAAACTTTAAAACGTAGAGAAACTTCTCCTGTGTGAATCTGGGATTCAACTTTTTTGCTAGGTTCTATACTTTTGGATCAGTCCCGGCTCAAACACCATGAGCAAATCTGGAGAAATTCAGGCTTTATAATGGGTGTCTATTGCGTTACACACCAGTGGGGCTCGGGAATTTAGAGTGTAGGCAGCCTGAAAAAAAAGCTCAAACTTTCTCATTTAAACTGTGTTTTCAGCCACAATTTTCACTCTATACACCTAATTTTCTCAAAAATAGTGGCCACACTTGTCCTGATTCACACAACGTGTCTACCTAAACGATAGGCTTTACAGTTTTTGAATGAGAAGCCTGAAAGTAAGGAGAGGACAGGCGCGCTGCCCCATAGACTCCCATTATAAACGTGGCAGCGCTTTTACTGCAAAATCAGAAAAGTCACTCGTTTTTAAATCGCTCTAGTGTCCTCATTTTTTAGACTACAGACAAAAAAAATTACATCAATGTGTTCAGGAGACCCTTCTGGCACTCACTGTGAAAGAATTTTGTGAATATCTCCTTCCGTTTTCGTGTAAATCCCCGTTGTTTGGAGGGTGCACTCTGAGGAAAAACTGCACTTTCTGTGTGACACTCTGTCTCTGCTCGCAGCGCGCGGTTGGGGGAGGGGCTGCTCGCTCTTTCTCACACACACACACACACACAGGAGGGAGGGGCTGCTCCCTCTCATACCCCTTTTCCACCAAATCAGTTCCAGGGCTGGTTCAGTGCTGGTGCTGGTTCACAACTCGTTCAAATTGCGAGCCAGCTGAGAACCAGTTTGCTTTTCCATAGCTCGCGGTGCTAAGCGGAGCCACGTCATTATGTCGCTGTATACGTCATTACGTCGCTGTATACGTCAGTTACGTCGCTACGTTTACATAAACCTTGGCGCGAATATCAAAGCAAAAACAACACGGAAGAAGCAGCAGCGGCAACAACAATAATAATAATGGATGACTTCGCGTTTGTACAGCTGCTGCTTCTCGTCGCTTAAAAATGGCAATCTTTTACGGTCTTGTTATTGTTGTTGGTCTTAACGACTCCGCCCCCCCCGCTGACGTAAGCGGTTCTTTCCTCTGGCCCAGCAGAGAGTTGGTGCTAGCCTGGAACTGGTTTTTCTGGCCCCAGAGCCAGTTCTTTGTCAGTGGAAACAGAAAACCCGGTTCCAAACTAAGCACTGGCCCCGAACCAGCCCTGGAACTGCTTTGGTGGAAAAGGGGCAAGAGAGACACAGGCTTGTAGCATCAAGGCAAGTCACACATTCACACAGTACAGCTCAGCTCCTACAACTGCGACTGCTACGCGCAGTGCATCACTCTCTCAATTTCCCACAGGGGAATTGTCTCTAGTTCTTATTCTTATTATTTTTCTGTCACGCTTGGCTTTTTTTGAGGGATTTCCCATGCACAAAAACTCATGAAATTTGATACACACATCAGTCATTGTAACCGCTTCTCAGCCACAGACGTTTGGCCCCGGGCGTGGCCCAGGGACTTCATAGCACCCCCTAATGTCATGGAGTCCTTGGATTGGCATATAGTTTCAGCTACGCATGCCAAATTCGGTACGTATGTAGTTCGTCCCAAGACGAACAACTTTCTTATATACATTGCATTAGCCACGCCCAACAGGATGTGAGGTAATTGGGCTTGTATGCGTTTGGACACGTGGTCATTTTTAACGTACTCCTCCAAGACAGTTCATCAGATTCATGTCAAGCTTGGCAAACACGATGCCAAGATATTTCTGAAGTTGAATTGTGAAGGGATTTTTGATATGTTGTAATATGTTGAAATGGCAATATTATGAATTTTAATACTCGCCACATAAACAGGAAATGTGTCATGAAGTCATAATACATTTAATGATTTGGCTGAAACCTTTCAGGTCATTAGAGAATGTGATTATTATGACATCTAGATGCCTGTCTGATATAGCGCCACCAGCTGGCCAAGGAAAGAATAGGGTTTTGAATATGTGTGTTTTGTCACATAATGAATTTTAACATGCTCCTCCGAGACGGTTCATGAGATTCATGTGGAATTTGTTATATGTGATGCCAAGATGTTGCTGATATTAAATTGCGAAGGGATTTTTGATATCTTGTAATATGTTGAAATGGCCTTATGATTTTAATATCTTGCCACATAAACAGGAAACATGTCAGAAAGCCACAGTGCATTGACTGTATGGTCGGACACTTCTTTCTTCAATAGATAGTTTTCACTGACGTCACGGCATTCCGGGGAACGCCCCCCCCCCCAGCCGCCATCTTGGGGGGCAAACAAAACGGACTATCGCCACTACCGGCTACGTTATCTCGGACGAATTTATGAAGTTATATAGTCAGTTTTCTAAAATAAAGATCAATGTCGGCAAAATCAAGCAAACAGAAGTATATAGATACATTAGACGACATCTCACGACAACGGTATGCAGCCAAACTGGCCTTGATTGGGGGAATTGACCCCTACGAAGTGGACAAAGCTGCATTTCCAAGTGACTATACAGGGCTGCCAAAGCCTGAAACTGACTTCATCAAACTTTAAAGGCTGTCTGATATATACAACTTTATATATTCACAGCGCGCCTTTTGGCGGATGCCGCCTAAATCGCGCAGATCCGATTTTTTTTTTTGGGGGGGGGGGGGGCGTTGGAGTGTCTGATTATAATTTCAAAGTAAATTCTGTATTAAAATTACTAAATAAGCAAATCCGTTACAGTCCATGAAACAGGAAGTATAAGGATGAGGAAAAAAAACAGTTTAAATCGGAAAGCTGCGCACATATGCGCAGTCCTGCACACCGCTCGGGCTGCGCAAATGTGCGCAGCTTTCCAATTTAAACTGTTTTTTTTTCTCATCCTTATACTTCCTGTTTCATGGACTGTAACGGATTTGCTTATTTAGTAATTTTAATACAGAATTTACTTTGAAATTATAATCAGACACTCCAACGCCCCCCCTAAAAAAAAATCGGATCTGCGCGATTCAGGCGGCATCCGCCAAAAGGCGCACTGTTTGCATCCCAAACACAAATCAAATCATACAGAATAGACCTAAAATGTTTTTCAAAAATGCCCCTTGCATGAGTGAAGTGACAAGTTTCAAATAGAAACGTGACAAACGAGCGATATTAAGTGTACATTACAATGTAAACTCAACGGTTCCAGTTAGGCATTCTCCAGAGATTGTTCACATGATGTTTTGGTTTCCAAAAACAAACTTGAACACAATTGATTGTTTATTTAAACAACTTACCACTTATAAAATGATCGGAGCAGACTTTGCTGTGTCCGGAAGGCTGATAATCCTTGTGGTTGATTCTCGCAAGCCATAGATTTCTCCTTTTGTATGCTGAGTTTGTTTGCTCACCTTCGTGCTCCCGTACAGTGGGAATTCCATAAAAGCTCCGCTTGACGTCATCATCTGACCTATTACGACAGCCGTGAATACAACAGGTGTGCACCATTGCTTGCTTTAAATAGCCTGCTTGGGTTCTTTTGAAGACTTTGTACTCGCGCGTTACAATGTGTGCTCAGTGACCCGTACGGTAAGCTGGACCCCCAAGATGGCCGCCACTAGGGAATCCCCGACTCTGTGACGTCATGTGAAAACTATCTATAGATATTATGATTATTATGATAACCTGACGCCCAGTGGGCCTGTCTGTTATAGCACCACCACCTGGCCAAGCAGGAAATGTGCCAGAAATTGGCAATGCCTTAAATGATTGATCTGACACTTTACAAAATATTGTGTATTATGATTGTGATGATATTCACATGTGTAATTCAGATGCCTAGCACAGCGCCACCATCTTGCCAAGCAGGAAATGGGGAAAAATGTTCAATTCATTGATGGATTGATCTGAAACTTTACAAAATATTGGATATCGTGATTCTGATGATATTGACACGTCTAAATCACATGCCTGGCACAGTATCACCATCTGGCCAAGCATTGTGCCAAAAATTTTCAATGCTTTGACGGATTGATCTATGACATCCCTGACATAGCGCCACCAACACACTCACTCATACACATGTAGCACACAAACATTATATATATATATATATATATATATATATATATATATATATATATATAATCGGGTGGGCAGAAAAAAGTGATACCCTTGTTTAATCAAGAATAACTCAAAAACTAGGCTATGCATACAAACTAAATTTGGTACATGTCATGAGCAGCTAGTTTTAGTCAAGTGGTGAAATTTTCAGCCAAAAATATTCATTAATGCAGGAATAATGAGGAAATACAAAATTCAGGTAAAAAAATGCAATGCCAGACGTTCTTATTGTGTCATCCAGTGCATCTACCAGTGCGTCTGCTGCCTGATGATGTAACGTCTGCGCGTGGCAGTCCCTATAACCTAAACATTCTGAACAGCCTGGTTTTGGAGCATTTGATTTTGTAAAGCCCTTGAGAGAAGTCATGGTTTTGAGTGAAGAAGATAAAGCTGTTGTTAAGGCCTGTGTGGAAGAGAAAGGCTGGGGTGCTAAGCGGCTAATAAAGGAGTTCCCTAGGAAACAGTGGAGCATTGCTACTCTTAACAGGTGGATTAAAAGAATTAAAGAAACTGGTTCCACAGATAGGAAGCCGGGCAGTGGACGACCTCGAACAGCTACAACTGATGATAACAAGGCCCGAGTTGAGGAGCTCATCGCATCCCAGGAGGACCAGCCAGGGTCACATAAATCTCAAAGACAAATTGCGCACGATTTGAACATCAGTCGTACTTCTGTTAGAACCATTACCAAGGAACTTAATTTGAAACCATTCAAGAGAATCAGGGTTTCAAGATGTGATACTAACGTGAAACAGAAGCGAAAGACTCGCAGCCAGAATTTAAACGACAGGTATTCAGCCAAGGATGTAAGACGGATGGTGTTTACGGATGAAAAGGATTTTACATACGAAGTTGCACGCAATAGACAGAACGATAGGGTTTATGGAAGAAAGAAGAATGACATTCCTCCCACAAGACTCTACCATGAAACTTCAAGGTTTACCAAGAAAGTCATGGTGTCGGCTGGTGTGTCTTGGAATGGAAGAACTAACATCCACTTTATCGATACGAATAAAGTGAAGGTGAACTCTCAATCTTGCATGCAGCTGTTGGAAAACGGACTTCTGCCGGATTGCAGACAACTCTATCCAGACGACACGTACATTTTTCAGCAGGATGGGGCCACCTCGCATACAAGCCGCGTTACCCAGGAATACCTAGAACAGAACACTCCAATGTTCATAAAAAAGGATGAGTGGCCTCCACAGTCACCTGACTTGAATCCAATGGACTACAATGTTTGGGATTCGTTATCCGAAAAACTTTATGCCGGAAGGACGGAAAAGTTCACAGAACAGGAACTGAAGGACAAGATAATAGAAAAGTGGGATGAAATATCAGTTGCTGAAATTCGAAAGTCCATATCTTCCTGGAAAAAAAAACTTCGATTGGTTGATTCCGAGGATGGAGGCCATATCGACCATCTTCTCGATTAAAGCCGTGGTAAGTAAATAATAAGTCAATGTCTGGCATTGCATTTTTTTTACCTGAATTTTGTATTTCTTCATTATTCCTGTGTTAATGAATATTTTTGGCTGAAAATTTCACCACTTGACTAAAACTAGCTGCTCATGACATGTACCAAATTTAGTTTGTATGCATAGCCTAGTTTTTGAGTTATTCTTGATTAAACAGGGGTATCACTTTTTTCTGCCCACCCGAGATAGATATATAAATATAAAAACACACACACAGTTGCAGTCATGTACACACACATGAATACTCACGAGAATGGGTGACGTATACAATTCTGTGCACACACACACACACAGTCGTATGCATATTTATGCATACACACATGCACTCAAGTATGCACTCACATGCACACACATCTATGAGCACACTGTCTCTCTTTCTCACACACACACACACACACACACACACACACACACACACACACACACACTCTCTCTCTTCCCCCCCCCCCCCCCCCCCCGACAAACACACACACACGCGCGCGCACACAATAATAGTGACCTGCCATCATTGTGCATTTTGCTGCAGACATATGAATGTACATGCAGAGTTTTCATATGTCTGCAGCAAAATGCACAATGATGGCAGGTCACTATTATTGTATGTGTGCGTGTGTGTACATGCAGAGTACGCACACACACAGTGACCTGCCATCATTGTGCATTTTGTTGCAGACATATGAAAACTCTGCATGTGTATATACACACACGCGCACTGCAGACACAGGAAAGCTAAGATGACTTAAGATTACAGTGTGAGATGGAGATAAGGAGGAGACATATGTATAGTTTTGTACATCTATAAATGTACATTTTCACACCACAGAAACACACACACACACACACACACACACACACACACACACACACACACAGTCTTTGTCTGTCTATCTCTCATCCGTCAAGCAGTCATGGCATTTGCAACATGCACATCACCTTTGAACATTTGATGAATATATGACATGTGACTGTTTTGTTGGGTGGCGGAATGTCCTGGGTTGCAGAACCACACATGCGAGGGCCCGTCAAGGCCGCTAGCGGCTTTAATTTGCTTTTGGGTTTTGTTGTCAGTGAGTTTGTTGGTGTGAGGTGTGGTTAAGTTTTATTGATGATGATGTGTTGTACAGGCTCTATGATGCCTACAGTTTCCAGGTGATTCCGGTTCTCGGTGAGGTGATCGCAGGAGACTGGAAGTCGTATCAGTATCTGGTGGAGAGCATCCGCAAGTTTCCGGATCAGGTAACTGTACAGGACTGGAAAAGACAGTGTTGCTCATGTCACCTTGAGGAAGAATATCATTCTCTAGATCAAGTCAAGTTCATTTGTATCACGCTTTTAACAACAGACATTATCGCAAAGCAGCTTTACAGAAAATTAAAGACTTTAAACATGAGCTAATTTTATCCCTAATTTAGATCAGTGGTTTCCTCAAGATGGATGGACGGACGGATGGATGGATGGATGGTTTGACGGACAGGTGGACGGATGGTTTGATGAATGGATGGTTTGATGGATGGACGGACGGATGGATGGACGGACGGATGGATGGACGGACAGATGGATGGATGGTTTGATGGATGGATGGACGGACGGATGGATGGACGGACGGATGGATGGACGGACGGACGGATGGATGGACGGACGGATGGATGGACGGACGGACGGATGGATGGACGGATGGATGGTTTGACGGACGGATGGATGGACGGACAGATGGATGGATGGTTTGATGGATGGACGGACGGATGGTTGGTTGGTTTGATGGATGGATGGATGGATGGATGGACGGACGGATGGTTGGTTAGTTTGATGGACGAATGGGTGGTTTGATGGATGAACGGACGGATGGATGGATGGATGGTTTGATTAGATGGATGGTTTATTGGACGGATGGATGGATGGTTTGATGGATGGACGGACGGATGGATGGATGGATGGACGGATGGATGGACGGACAGATGGATGGATGGTTTGATGGATGGACGGACGGATGGATGGATGGATGGACGGACGGATGGATGGACGGACGGACGGATGGATGGACGGACGGATGGACGGTTTGACGGACGGATGGATGGACGGACAGATGGATGGATGGTTTGATGGATGGACGGACGGATGGTTGGTTGGTTTGATGGATGGATGGATGGACGGACGGATGGTTGGTTAGTTTGATGGACGGACAGATGGTTTGATGGACGAATGGGTGGTTTGATGGATGAACGGACGGATGGATGGATGGATGGTTTGATTAGATGGATGGTTTATTGGACGGATGGATGGATGGTTTGTTGGTCATATAGATGGATGGTTTGTTGAATGAAAGGTTTGTTTGAATGGATGGATGGTTTGATGGCTGGATGGACGGATGGATGGTTTGTTGTAAGGATGAATGAAATGGATTTTTTTTTTAATTACTTCAAAATGGATTATTTGAAGGATGGATGGAATTTTTTTTTTTGGCTAGATAGGTGGTTGATTTGTTAAACAAGTAGATGGATTCATGGATGGATAATTTGATGGATGGTTTGTTTAAATGGATGAATGAATTGATGGGTGCTTTTATTTGATGGATGGATTTTTTTTGCTGGATAGGTGGTTGGTTTGTTGAACAAATGGATAGAAATGTTGATTGTGTGGTTTCTCTGGTTGATGGATGGTTTTGTTTGTGTTTTTTGGATGGATGGATTTATTGGCGTGTGTCTATAGATGTTAAAATTCACAAGTAAACTAATTAAAGGAATCAGTGCTGACACTAACAGGCAGCCATGAGCGAGCCTCCACTCCACCAGTCTCCAGTGTCTTTACATTTCTACCATCCTGAGTCCTGTACAAAAAAAACCTGCTGCTTTACTAACACATTTAAATATGCTTCCCTTTTTTAAAATTTTTATTTTATTATTTTTTTTAAAACAGGAAACGTTTCAAGAAATGATTGAGGATGCTGGTTTCTGCCGAGTGCAGTACATTAATCTCAGTGGAGGAATCGTCGCTCTTCACTCAGGGTTCAAGCTTTGATGGATGTCTGTCACACATGGAGCTTGCGATGTAGACACACGGAGGAGGAGACGAGTTGATGTGGAGACGTTCGGCAACCACGACGGACACAATGCTGCATAGCTGTGTGCAAACTCGTAATACAGAGACACAACGGAAATCATGGCGAGTCATCGGTCAGGTTTAAAGGAGTAATTTGGCAAAAAAATTAATCTCCGATACATCAGTGTGAAGTTTGCTTCTTTAGTTTTACGCTACTGCTAAGGGGTGTCTAAGTGTGAGCTCAAAGGACTGAAAGATAATTAATTGCTTAAAACACACACTTGCACAACATGTTGGAATTGGCATTCAAATATTTAATTAACACAAAATTCACTGATCTAAATTTAATTTTAAATTTGACTAGCAATCACGGCAAAACAGGCAGAAAGATAAGAATTAAAGAGGAGGAGATTGGAAGTGGGCGGAGCCTTGCTGATAGCTAGCATGCACTAGCTAGATATCTGAACTCGAGATCCAAAAAATGCATCACAACTGGTGCTGTGAAAAGGAAGAAAAACAACAGGTCTCCAGTTTTGGTGCAGCCAAATAAAATCACCGTCGCACATCTGTACAATGTAAATTAAAAAATGTGACGCACGTTCATACAAACAGAAACTGGGAAATGCACGATGCTGATTGGTTCATGGTGTTTCTCACTGTAGGGGCTGTAACCATAAATAAATCAAAGAACCATGAGAGTGCAGGCATTACACTCCTTGTTTTTTTTCATGAGTAAAACAATATGATAAAATGAAGTGGTGGTATTTTTTATTATTGTTATTATTATCAGTTTTCTATGTTACTTCCAGTGTTGTTTGACGACCTGCTGATTGTGGTGCAGTGGGATTTAGCCCTTGCTAAATCTCTCCCTAAAAAGAGTGATGCAGCAGAGCTTTAAGGCTGATTGATATTCCTGTGAGCGTATCTGTGAGCACTTCAGGGTGTTTGTTCTGTGCAGATACTCAAACCAACTGAAATCTTCATTCTTGCAAGAAACATGTGTGTCCACCAGGGGGCAGTGTCACACAATCCATGCCAGAATTTAAAGGAAAAAGTCTTGGAAGCCAAAAACAAAGATGATTTCAAAATAATAAACAGAAAACAACATGGGTTTCTTGTTTTGTAACGTTCTGAGCAAAGAAATTAGGAAATCTTGTGTACTCAATTATAACCCAAGTGAATTCTCACAAAGTTTAACTTCAGTTTTAGACTTTTTTTTCTTTAATTGTGTTCCTATGAATTATATCACATGTATTTGTCTTTATTGGGAGGCTGTTAGATGAATAAAGAAAGTAAAGTGCTATATTGACTCCTGTAGGTGTAAAGTCTCGTACTTTTAATTTGCATCATGACCTTTTGGTCCCAAAGCTACTTCTCGACCCATTAGCCCATGGCTTCCCCAGTCCTCAGTTTACAACAGATTTTCTCAAAACCCAATTTTCTGTTAAGATGATACGTTAAATAATTTCACTAATTTCTCAGAATTGGCTGCATGGAATTTAACAAATTACCTGTTTTTTTTAAAGATAATTAACTGTAGATTTATAATATCCAATAAAGCATCTACTACTTTTTCACCATTTTGTGGGGACACGCCCCATATGTGTGCCCTGAACCTGTGTAGTTCATTAAGTTTAATATATTGGAAATGTGAGGGTCAGATCTCAGCTTTGGAGCATGATTTGGACGATCTGACTCTGTTTGTTTTGAGCACCTTAACTCAGAGAATGAATTTGGTGAAAATCGGAGAACGTTGAATTTTTCACCTAAAAACCGCAAAGACACAAACAAAACTCATTCTATTTTGGGTTAAAATTTTTGATGTTCTCAGATCTTCCCCAAATTCAGTGTGTGTTAGTGAGGTGAAGATTAACACGGGTGCACATAGTTTTGTTCTATCATGCTCCAAAGCTGAGATATTCTATCATATGTTATAGTACAGTACAGTAAATACAATAGGAATAGTATTGCAGGGCTTTCCCGAAAGCGTGGATACGTGGTACACTGCCGCACAGTGTGACATCAGCACTGCGTTGTCACTTACACACCAAAAGTAAAATCAATACCATAAATTGAACAATGCAGAGTATTTTCCACACCTAAATATCTCCTATTCCCTCTGAAAATGAGTAATAACTATAGAAATAGGAAGATATTATAATATATAGGTCTTGACTATTCCATGTCCCAAAAGCCAGTTTTGTCAGCCGGGGATCAGTACAGCAGGGCCTCCGCCTTTGGCTGCTACCCGGGGGGAGTTGCTACCTAAGAATTTAACTATCTTGGGGGTTTTGCTCACGAGTGAGGGTAAGGGGGAGTCAGAGTTGGACAGACAGATTGGGGCAGCGTCAGCAGTGATAGGGACGCTAAACCGGTCTGTTGTGGTAAAGAGAGAGCTGATCTAAAAGCCAAACCTCTCAATTTACTGGTCCATCTATGTTCCCACTCTCACCTATGGTCACGAGCTGTGGGTAGTGACCGAAAGAATGAGATTGCGGTTACAAGCAGTAGAAATGAGTTTTCTTCGCAGGGTGGCTGGGCTCTCCCTTAGAGACAGGGTGAGAAGCTTGGTCATTCGGGAGAGACTCAGAGTAGAACCGCTGCTTCTCCACATCGAAAGGAGTCAGTTGAGGTGGTTCGGGCACCTTGTTAGGATGCCCCCTGGACGCCTCCCAAGGGAGGTTCTCTGGGCATGACCCAGGACACGCTGGTCTCTTGGCTGGCCTGGGAACGCCTCAGTATTCCCCTGGAAGAGCTGGTGGAGGTGGCTGGGGAGAGGGAAGTCTGGGCTGCTCTGCTTCGGGCTACCCTGCGACCTAGATCCGGATAAACAGTAGAAAATGGATGGAAGGTCTCGATTATCCTGGGACTCAACCCAGAAGTGAAAATAAAGGGTTTCACTGTGTGCGCTGACTGCCATTTGCAACCAGACACAAAATCATGTTCTTTGCGCTGGTCACTAGATGGTGCTGTTGCATGATTTGACCTCGATTCTGTTCCTGGCATTGGAAAATGAAGAGGCATGCTACGAAGGGTTTTCATTTCAAATCTAATTTTGCCCTTTAACGTTGCCCCTTGCATACTTGACAAGGTAAAAAAGAGAAAATTTAATAATGTTGAATTGTGCCTAGATATCACCAGAATGCACCATTTGAAGTCTCTAATTTCAAAATTTTCCAGGGAAGCATGCCCCCAGACCCCCCTACCAGCCTTCAGGGCCCTGAGGGCTGGGCCAGCCCTTACAGGCAGGGCTGCGCATCAGTAGCACCAGCACTTCTGGGGAAAGCCCTGTGTTGTATACTATAGTGAGGTTTCTCTGTACAGAATAGCACTGGAGTGTACAGCTTTATTCCATCACCCTCTAAAGCGTTGATGGTCCACACCTTCTACATCATTTCTAGTTCTACTGGAAAATGGAGAATAAGACAAGAAGCTCACTTGCTGTTTTTCGACGCTAAAATCAAAGCATAACTATTATCACTTCTGTTTGAGATCAGTGAAATTTGTCTTTAGGCCCGGTCCCACTGGCTGATGGACACAAAACGTATGCAAAAAGGACACAGCGGACGAGCAAAATTTCGGGGGTGGCTCTATCCGTTTTCATCCGCTCCAGAAATGGACAAAATTGGCGAAAATTTGCGAAAACAGAACGGAAAAGAACGGTCGTGGGTAGTATATAGCGGGGATGTTAAACGCATGTTCATAGGAAGCCTAGTGGATGAAAGCGGATGGAAGTGGATGACAGCTCCGAAGGGGTTACCGGTGATAACTGAGAAGCGGACGCATAGCAGAAAGAGCGGATGCATAGCGGATGAAGGGGATGCATCACGTACGCCTAACGGAAACAAAGGGGATGTTGCGCGGATGTATATCGGATGCAGACCGTTCACTGCGCTAGGTGTCCTTCTACATACTCTAGACATACTCCAGACATCCTAAATATACGAGATACATCCCAGATATAAACGCTTTGTCCGTTTTGAATACTTTATATATGAGATGCATACGCTTACATCCTTTCTATTTCCGTGCTACTAACGATGAATAGACGTTTCATGTACCTTATCTTTCCTCCCTCTTTCCGTTTTCAGCTGCAGCGGATGTGAGTTGCGAGGATGCCCAGAGGATGCAGCAGACGTTTAACGGATGATGATGGACATAGAACGTTTGTTGCTCGTATATGTCATGGATTTACATCGTACACGGCGGAAAGTTCATCCGTTCTAAAAGTTTTGTGCAGCTCAAAACTTTTTGCGCGGATGAAATCACAGTGGACGGATGCTCGATGGATAGAGCGTATGAAGCACGTATGCAATGAGTACACAACAGATGCATAGCGTTTTCCAACGGATGGCAAAGATTTTTTTTACGTTTTACATCTTCTTTGCATCCGTAAGTGCAGTGGGGCCGGGCCTTTTCTTATTAAAGGTCATTGTAACAACAACAACAACGTCCCTGCAAATATTCAGTACAACACACGTTTGAATATAAACACGTCGTGTGTTTCAGTGTAGAGTTTTTCCTTCATTTTAAATCATAATATCAATGTACAAGGAAGAAGAGACTTAAAACGCGCACACAAAGAAAGACACAAACATTCTCAATTGAATAAAACCATATAATTTTTCCAAATCTTTGTACACTTTGTTACAAAACTGTATAGTACTAAAATCTTAAAAGCGGTTTTTGGTCAGAGGATATTTAATCATCTCGTGTGCAATTACCATGTATTTACAAAGTTTTCATATTAGTGATCTCCAAAGCAAACACTCCAGAAACTTCTTCAGACACTCTGAACATAAGACATGGCTTACAGATAAATATATTAGTCAATAAATATTCAGAGAACATATTTCCATTTATGAAATGTGCTGCTATACAGATATAGAAATATACACGGCTGAAGCATCTGAAGGATGAGAAATGATGGAGAAAATAATTATATCTTTTTTTAAAAAATTACAAAATATTAATTTTTGTACTTTTATACAATCTTCTTAAGTGCTACAAACAATACAAAAATTAAATAGTGACTCAAGTACCCCAAAAAATGCTATATTCATTTGCAGTACATAACTCTATGGAAGGCAAGATTAGACTGTGTGTGTGTGTGTGTGTGTGTTACAGCACTGTAATTGTTGACGTATAAATAAAGTTATTTTAAAATGTCCGCCTGTGAAAGCCGTATGGGTACATTTCATAGAAACAGCGTAAAATATTCTGTAAAAAAAACAGAAAGGCATGAAGGTGTGTGTGTGAAGTCATTTTATAATTATAGTTTCAAAGTGTGTGTCAGCTTTAAAAAACAAAAACAAATAAAACTGCATTTGTGTCTCCTTAAACTGTTACACTTTGGCCTTTTCAGTCTAACTGTGAACGTGTTCTTTAAAACAGAATTTTAAACAAAACGCAAGTGCACCAAACATTCGAAATATTTCCTAAAAGGAAAACAAAGAGCTGAAACAAATTCGCCAAAAAAAAAAAAAATCCACTAATTCTTGAATAATCTGTTCATTATAATTTCTTATTCTGTAGCTGTTTAACTGCACGTCGGAGACTAGCTAAACTTTGGTGTATAGTACAGACAGCTCAGTAGTCTCCTGCTTATATTAATAAAACCACAACATCAAAAAAGTGTTAATCTTGGTCTGTTTCTGTACTAATGAGTGATCAGTGACCCTGAGAGACAAAGGAGAGGACGAGGTGAAATGGGACAACATGATGGACGTTTTCAAGTTCCCCTGAAACGGCCCACACCCAGCTTTTCCTCTGAAATGTTCGGTTTTGGTTTTATTCATATTTATCTACGTGATGATGATATAGCTAGCCGACATGTCACGCATTTCTGACTAAAATAATTACAAATTTTGAAATACCTCACTTTGTTTTTCACCAGAATTAAATTTGTATTAAACGCACCCCAAAATGTATAGTCATGTGGAATTAAAACCCCTTATGATGCGCGTCTTTTATCCTTTTAATAGGTGTGGCTAAGATTCTGAAGGCCACAGGAATGAAGAACATCAGCGATAAATCAAACCGCACTTCAACCAAATAAATTTTTTTCCATTTCAGAAGTACACTTCAAAACGTTTGAGATGATTTTTTTTTTTTTATTTTAACAGAGGCAAAACTCTCGTAATGAATAAATTCATAAGAAAAGCCATGACTGATAACTCCACCCCCAACTTAAACACGAGCCATTCCCAACTTTTAATAATACGTGCAAATTCTTATGAACTTTGTACTTGTGAGACCATATAAATTTGTTTCCCCCTTACAACCCGGAGCCCTCGGTTGTCAATTTGCTCATTTTAAACTGCGAGGAAAACAGCGTTCTTGCTTCCTCGTCTTGTTGTTGTTGATATGTTTGACCTCTGCATTGTCCTGAGGTGAAAAAACCTTGATTAGTGTCTACAGAAGTCCTGTTCTGTCCTGTTAGAAGGTTTGTTTGAGGCTCGGAAACGAGACCCAATTCGCAGTCCGTGTCCTCGGGGATTATGGGTATCCGCTGAGCAAGTTCGCGACATCCTTGCCCCGAGCAGCCATCGTTGTCCGTCTGGGCGTAGTGTACATTTACAGAATAATCCTCAGCGTAACGTCCGACGGTTCCTCGGTGTACTTTCATTTCTGTGTAGAAGCAGCAAGGCAGTCCGTCGTAGCTAGCACGCTCAGCAGGCGACATCAGTTCATTGCTAGCAGCATAAAAGTTCTGCGCAGAAGCAACGGACACAGTTTGAGGTTCGGCGCCTCGTCGGCAACGTCCGACCCCGTCTGCCCCTTCCTGTCCTTTATGCTCCACGTTCAGCGGAGGAACCTCAAAACAGCAGCTACACGCTGCCCCTTGTTCCCCACAATGCTCCATGGTTCCCTCTAGGGCTGTGGGTGAGGTAGTGCTAGTGATTTCCCTGGTTTCCAGTGACGAATGGCTGCTACAGTTGGGCTCAATGCTGCAATTCGATAGCTGGTCCCCCGAATTGTAGCAAGGTCCTACAGGAGGCGGTATGCAGTCTGTACCTCCTGAAAGAGGAGCCAGTATATCGTCACTAACGGACGAAGTTGCTGGGAATCCTGAACTGGATTCTCCAGCCGCTCCCCGGCACGGACTTTTGCTCCGATAGATGTACGGATCGTAGTCGCTGCTTAAAGAACTTCGAAAAGTTGAGCAGCTTCCATAAACGCCCTGGTTGCTCACTTCCGTGCAATCCAACATAGAGTCACTGGAGGAGCAATGGCATCGTCCTGAACTGCTGCTACTGCTGCTGCTATCGCTGCCAGGACAATCCGCAAGATATCCACTACACACGGACCGTCCATGTCCGTGATAACATCCGAGCCCAGAAGCGCTTCCAGAGTCCCCTAGACGGGAAGAGGACGGTGCTGCCATGTGCACCAAAGTAGGGTACAGAAGTCCAGGTTGGAAGGATCGAGTGTGGCCCTTGTGGGTCGCACCACCGGGCTGACCTTCCTGCTGGGGAAACGTCAACCCTTGGAAGTAGTAGTGCTGATACATGGTCTCATACTGTGAGAAACAAGCGGCACGAGAGAAGTTGCGAGGAAATTTGGGGCGTTTGAAGGCATGTGGTTGAGGGTAAGGAAGTGCTCGATGCTCTAGGGTGCAGTGGTGAGGGTTCATACTGTGGTAACCACGAATGAAATTAGACTGCGGAGGGTAAAGGTTCTGATCCGGATGTTGGTCCACTGTTAATACAGTAATTGGGTTCCCGTGAGGGTCCATGCTAGTACGAGTTGGAAAGGCGGTCACTTGCCCAGCTCGATGCACTCTTCCTGGGTAGTGAACAGGGAGCACCACCCTTGGCTGTTGACTATGGAGACCCGGGTTCCTCGGGTCCATGCATACAGGGCCAGGGTTTCCTTTCTTTTGCTCTGTGTGTGTGTGGGGGGGAATAAAAGTTAATTTTTGCATACACAAGGTAAAGTAAAGGTAGCAGTTACAAGGGTGAGATTTAAGGGCTCACCGATGATGTTATGTCTGCAGTGTGGACAAGTGTGGTGCTGCAGAAGCCAGGGATCCACACACTTCTTGTGGAAACGATGCGCACAAGGGATCACCCTCAGTTCCTGGAGTAGGTAAGAAGATAACAAGGAATCAGGAGGGTCTTTATAATAATCTGTAGTTGGATTTACCAAAACTCTGACCTCGACTTAGTCTTGAAATTTCATCAAATAAATCTTTTGGAGTCTTCGATTACATTACAACTAATTAATCTCTAAAAATGCTCTAAAAAAGAGTCCCGACTCCCCTACTGCACAGGTTCCCAACTGTGGTCCAGGAGAACCCCTTGTCCTGTATATTTTAGTCCCCACCCCCCACCCCACCCCCAACCCCAACCCATACACCCTTGAAATGTTCATTAATTGAACCAGGCGTATTGAGAGTAGGACATGGAGGTGCTGCAGGACTAGAGCAGTGAACCTGTGCTCTCTACTGTAACAGCGGAGGGAGTTGTGTCTCTGGTCTGCCAACGTCATCGCCAACCCCTACGTGATGAATCATGTCTTCTCCCTTCTGCCTGGCCTTTTGTTGCTTTTATTCATCAGTGAAGCAAAAAAAAAAGGGGGGGGGAAGCTTTTGTTCCTTTTGAGTCTTTTCTAAGCCCACTTCCTGTACGCTACCCAGGCGCCCTGCTTTGTGGCTTGTTTTTATTTAACATGACACACAACCCACAAGACAAAAATAAATAAATAAATAAATAAGACAGTTTGAACTCAGTGACACGTTTGTCCTGGGATGACTGGAGTGGCAGAACTGGCACGAGGACACACAATTTGTTCTTTTTTTAAAAGTTCGGTATAATTGTTCTTCCTGTTTGTCTTGGTGTTTCCTGTACTTTAATGCACTTGAAATAAATGTGTAACAGGTGCTGCGTAAATAGATCCTGAAAGCTGATGTGGATTGCATCGAGAAAAAAAGGTCAAAGATTTACCTTTCCCTCTTTAATAACAAAATATTAGACTGTAATAACCTGCTGCACTTACGAGTTGCTTTGTATATTAGCTAAATCCATGAATGTAAAAAAAAAAGCTAAGTAGTATTACATGCTAACAGTAGCCTGTCCTTGTGTGTGTGTGTGTGGTTTTTTAAATACATGAAGCTTTTCCAAAAATAGAAAATACATCTAGAACTTCTAGAAATACTTGGCCAAGCTTTTATCAGTGTCCTGATTGACTGAAAAGAGCAAAATTTGGTGACAGGTTTTTTAAAATGTTAGTACCACTAGCATTCTACAACCCCGATTCCAAAAAAATTGGGACAAAGTACAAATTGTAAATAAAAACGGAATGCAATAATTTACAAATCTCAAAAACTGATATTGTATTCACAATAGAACATAGACAACATATCAAATGTCGAAAGTGAGACATTTTGAAATTTCATGCCAAATATTGGCTCATTTGAAATTTCATGACAGCAACACATCTCAAAAAAGTTGGGACAGGGGCAATAAGAGGCTGGAAAAGTTAAAGGTACAAAAAAGGAACAGCTGGAGGACCAAATTGCAACTCATTAGGTCAATTGGCAATAGGTCATTAACATGACTGGGTATAAAAAGAGCATCTTGGAGTGGCAGCGGCTCTCAGAAGTAAAGATGGGAAGAGGATCACCAATCCCCCTAATTCTGCGCCGACAAATAGTGGAGCAATATCAGAAAGGAGTTCGACAGTGTAAAATTGCAAAGAGTTTGAACATATCATCATCTACAGTGCATAATATCATCAAAAGATTCAGAGAATCTGGAAGAATCTCTGTGCATAAGGGTCAAGGCCGGAAAACCATACTGGGTGCCCGTGATCTTCGGGCCCTTAGATGGCACTGCATCACATACAGGCATGCTTCTGTATTGGAAATCACAAAATGGGCTCAGGAATATTTCCAGAGAACATTATCTGTGAACACAATTCACCGTGCCATCTGCCGTTGCCAGCTAAAACTCTATAGTTCAAAGAAGAAGCCGTATCTAAACATGATCCAGAAGCGCAGACGTCTTCTCTGGGCCAAGGCTCATTTAAAATGGACTGTGGCAAAGTGGAAAACTGTTCTGTGGTCAGACGAATCAAAATGTGAAGTTCTTTATGGAAATCAGGGACGTCGTGTCATTCAGACTAAAGAGAAAAAGGACAACCCGAGTTGTTATCAGCGCTCAGTTCAGAAGCCTGCATCTCTGATGGTATGGGGTGGCATTAGTGCGTGTGGCATGGGCAGCTTACACATCTGGAAAGACACCATCAATGCTGAAAGGTATATCCAGGTTCTAGAGCAACATATGCTCCCATCCAGACGACGTCTCTTTCAGGGAAGACCTTGCATTTTCCAACATGACAATGCCAAACCACATACTGCATCAATTACAGCATCATGGCTGCGTAGAAGAAGGGTCCGGGTACTGAACTGGCCAGCCTGCAGTCCAGATCTTTCACCCATAGAAAACATTTGGCGCATCATAAAACGGAAGATACGACAAAAAAGACCTAAGACAGTTGAGCAACTAGAATCCTACATTAGACAAGAATGGGTTAACATTCCTATCCCTAAACTTGAGCAACTTGTCTCCTCAGTCCCCAGACGTTTACAGACTGTTGTAAAGAGAAAAGGGGATGTCTCACAGTGGTAAACATGGCCTTGTCCCAACTTTTTTGAGATGTGTTGTTGTCATGAAATTTAAAATCACCTAATTTTTCTCTTTAAATGATACATTTTCTCAGTTTAAACATTTGATATGTCATCTATGTTCTATTCTGAATAAAATATGGAATTTTGAAACTTCCACATCATTGCATTCCGTTTTTATTTACAATTTGTACTTTGTCCCAACTTTTTTGGAATCGGGGTTGTAATAGATTATTTGAATCACTAGTTAACAGCTAGTTAATTGAACTCATCTCACAAAGGAAACTGAAGCGTAACCGGGCACAGTGTGACGCGTTTACAGTCCTGCATACGTAAAACCTTTACCTCTCCATCGATGTATTTCTCGAGGCAGATGGCGCAGTCCGACGTCGAGCTGCTGCTCAGAGAATCCAACGCACTGCAGCTGCTCTCACGCTGACCTTTAACCTTTGCCTTAAACTTTCGGGTCTCCATTTTCTCCAGAGCCTGAATGGCCATCCTGTTCATAGAACTCTGGATGGAAAAAAAAAGACACTGAGAAAATAAAGGAGGTGCAAAACAAGCTATTTTATTTAAATCGTTTCTGTTTCTGCCTTTTATATCCGCCGTGAGAGGACGCTGTGTACCTGGCTGCGTCTCTGCTTCAGTTTGATTTTGATGAGGAGAATGAGGCACACCAGAGACACCACGACGAAGAACGCTAGGAAAATCCCCATGTCGAAATACTCAGTGGGCTGCAACAATAAGTGAAGAACAGTTTATTGATCAAATCCTGGGTAACAGTCAACACATTAAATACGGTGCTATTATTAACGAGACCGTCAATGATGGCGTAGCTCACTCCGGCCCGGTCTAGTTCAGAAGGAACAATCTAAAGTGGGCCACCTTGTGCAATATATATTGCAAACTATATACAAGCTATATATAGAAGCGATATCCACCTTAGGAATACCGACCTATTTACCAGAAAGAATCTAAAATGGCGAGGAATTGACCGAGAAGAAGCAATTTTTGTTGAACTGCTGAAGGCATTAAGTCCATAACTTCATTAATAATTGTAATGAAGCAAATCTGTTTAGAAGTTATATGCACCCTAGGTACCCCTACCTTCATGCCAGAAAGAATTGAAGAAGCGATTTGTGTGGAAACTGCTCGTTAGGGATTGATTGATTCCTCCATATCTTCATTATTAACTGCAATTATGCAAATTTGTGTAGAAGCTATATGCACCCCAGGCAGACCTACCTTCCTGCCAAAAAGAATAAAAATCGGTGAAGAACTGAGAGAGAAGAAGCGATTTTCATGAAATGTGGACGACGCTGGACGGACAACGGACAGCACTACACATGATGGCGTAAACTCATCTCCTGTTGGCCGGATGAGCTCATAAATATTCATAGGTTAACATATTACACCAAGGTCTGGGTTAAAGCTACTAGTCTTTGACTTATTATTATTATTATTATTATGAAGCAGAAACACTGTTGAAGATCGTGTGCTGTACATGGAGATGATATTAAGATGTTAAAACTGAATCCCACATGTTGTTGACGTTAACCTGAGTTAATACAACCAGCAACATAACGAAAGTGAAATTCACCCACATGATGAAGCACAAATCTGTGTATGGACCCATCCCACATAACGTCACGACAAATGCGGCTGCCATTTTGGACATGAACTACCAGTAGTCTACCACAGCCAACAACGAGGAACGACGGCGAAGCATCGAAAGGAATATAGCCATCAAAGAAAGTTTTTACTTTCAGCAAGACTTCCATCATGCCATTATATTGTTGTGCACCTGGATGTAGTAACCATCAACACACAAGGCAAGATTTATCATTTTATCGGATCCCGACAGATGCTGACCGACGGAGAAGATGGATGGTCTCGAAAATATTGGCAAAATGATGTTTACTGACATAGCAATCGTGTGTAACGGGAAGCATTTGCATATCCGAAGTGTTGTGTTTACATCAAAGATAAAATAAACCGATATGACAACGACTGCTGCTGCCAGGTTGGGGACACAAACTAGTAGAAAGGAAGTGTGCCAACATTGCCAACACACTTCCTTTGTGGTCGATTCTGCTTTAAAGTAAGATGCATTTAATTATTCGTCTGCTGTGGGTTTGGAATCGGTAGCCTGACCGATTCGTTCATGTTTGTGGTGCCATTTGTTTGTTGACGCGTGTTGAAATGGAAGATTGGTTGTTGACATGATTTCCAGTGATGCTTTGGTGCTGCTGTGGATCAGATGTGTTGAGTAGCCTGACTGTATTTTTTTTCTTGCGTGTGGTATCATTGTTGACGCGAGGTTGTTTTTTGAACATGCCAATGCGGACACGATTTCCCCTGATGAGTTATGACTTCAGACGCGATGCGTGTGTGGAGTCCGCGTGATATGTGTGTAAGATAGGCTTCTCATGTGTTTGGAGATCCGCGCTCCGAGACAAGCGCAAGCGCAAGCGCACCCCCCCCCAAGGGAAAAAAAGGGACCTCCCGAAAATATCGGCATAGTTTGAACACTGGGTTGGAGAAAGTAATGGCAAATAGTGAGTGCACAAACCATAGAAGGTAAACTGTACACAGCGCCAGGGCAGTGTGATGGTATGTCTACTTTTAGATTGTGTTAGCTTATCAATGAACACACTCGTCACTCGACGAGTTTCACGTCTTTACGATGGATACTTAAATGTGTGTTAGGTATTATTGTTGCAGTCTAAGCAGTCATTGTAGCAGCTAGATGAGCGAGAACCGAAAGGGTCTGTGCCATAAACCGTTATTTCTTCATGTCCAAAATGGCGGTCGCGTTTACGAAGGTCACGTGAGTGGGTAGGGTCCATAGTTAACATTTGTTTTATTCTTTATTTCTGTTGTGTAATAGTGTTTTATAAAAGCACCAGTTCCGCACTGACTGATGACTCAAACATTTAAATGTGTTCCTGGCCAGTGAAGATCAGTTTTACATCCTGACACAGTGATTCTGACTGTAATGAACAAATAACACTTCGTTATAAAGAGATTCCAAATCTGTAAGAATCAAATAAAATGATTCCAATCCTGATAAACTGACTCTCATGGCGTGAAGCTTTAAAGTAAGTGAGAATGTAATAAAGTGACTGCAGTTCTGACACAATGACTTAAAATCAAATCAGAAATTTCATCCTGATTCAAACAAAATGATTCAGACAAAATAATTAAGAATCTAATAAAGTGATTCAAATCCTGATAACCGATTCTGTTCAAGTGATTCAATTAAAGTGATTTCAATTCTGGTACAATTACACTAATAAAGTGATATGAAATAATTGAGAATCTAATAACTTGATTCTGTTTAAGTGATTCAGAAATATTAAGTGAGAATCTAATAAAGTGATTTGATTTCTGATCAACTGATTCCGATAAAGTGATTCTTTAAGCAATTAAGAATCTAATAAAGTGATTCTTTAAGTAACTGAGTATCTACTAAAGTGATTCCAGTTCTGATACAATGACTTGAATAAAGTGATTCTTATAAAATAATGAAGAATTTAATCAATTTAAACTGATTTCAATACAGTGATTCTGACAAATTAAGAATCTAATAATTCCTATTCCGATAGTGTTTCTGATGAAGTGAGTCATAAATTAACTGAGAATCTAATAAATTCATATCTGATAAACTGATTCCTCCAAATTTATTAAGAATCTAATAAAATGATTACAATTCTGATAAAGCGATTCATACAAAATAATTGTGAATCAAATGAAGTGATTCTGAATCTGATAAAGTGATTCGAATAAAAATGAATCTAGAAAACTAACTCTGATAAATATTCCTCATCAGACAAAATGATTTTGATAAAGCGACGGTGATGGTGGTTGTAGGTTCTTACCCTCGGAGGCCGATGCTGGATTCTGGCTCGTGCCACTTTCTGTTTATTTACTATGTTCATCAGTTTAACAGCATCAGCTCCTTTAACGTAGACCACTGGCCTCTTCAGGGGGTCCTCAGAGAGCTGGTTTAGCTGGACAAACAGAGAATCAGAGAAGGAGGAGAATTTAGAGAGAGGATTTAGATTTATAAAATACAAAGACAACCAACCGGAAAGACAGACAGGAAGGAGAAAGGGAAAGCGGAAAAAGAGAGAGAGAAGGTAAAAAAATCAAGACAGGATACGGGAGGGATAAAGATAAGATTTGGGGAAGGAGAAAGGACGGGAGATGAAGGAAGAAGAAAAGGGAAAGGGGGGAAAGGAGGTATGGGAGCGGCATGAGAGAAATGAAAATGTTAGGATATTAAACAAGTGTATGATTTACACTTGTAACATTATAGCACTGGATGGTGTGATATCCTTTAATAAATGTTTTTAAAGTTACAAACTGAATGGAAGCAGCTGATACGGTGTACAAAAATTATTTTACATAAATGTTAATTTTTAAAAAGTTTTTTTTCCTTTTCAAGATTCTAATGCCGCTTTTCCACTACCAACGCGGCTGAGTTGGGCTGAGCCGTGCCGTGCTGAGTCGGGCTGAGTCGAGCTGAGTGGGGCTGTTGGAGTTGCATTTCGACTACAACCGCGCTGAACCGTGCTGGCTGGAAGTGGGTGGACACATTGGGTGGAGTTAGCGAAAGTGGGTGGACGTCACGTGATGTCGTTAAGCGGCGCAAACAGTGACATCAGTGAGCTTTTAAGCGGTAGTCTCACGACCCGGATAGTAAACAATAAACATGGAGGACATGGAGTCGTTAGTGTTGCTGGTCTTGGTGCTGTGGCTTGTTGTCACCGACAACGCCAACAGATACTGGCAAGAGCGTGTAGATGAGGCGAGGCGCATAAGGCTTCAGAAATTCTCGTAATTCTTCTTCTTCCGGGTTTACGGTGTTTACAGATCCCAGCGTGCTCGCGGGGCGTGTGTGGGCATGTGAGGACACTCCTCCTCACCAATCAGTGCACAGGGGAGTGTCTGCTCACGCCCCCAGCCTCACTCAGCTCGGTTTGGCTCGCTTCAGCCCCACTCCAAAACCGTGCGAGTTTTGGGTGCTAAGCAGGGCTGAAGCGAGCTGAGTCGTGCTGTTCTAAGGTAGTCGAAACGCGAGCCGTGTCGGGCTGAAGTGAGCTGAAAAAGGGTAGTGGAAAAGGGCCATAAGTAGGTCAATAAATAAAACGAGACCGTCAATAACGGTGTAGCTCACTCTGGCCCCGTCTAGTCCAGAAGGAACGATCTAAAGCGGGCCACCTTGCACAATAAATGTTGCAAGCTATATACGCTGTATACAAGCGATATATAGAAGCGATATCCACCCTAGGAATACCGACCTATTTGCTAGAAAGAATCCAAAACGGCGAGGAATTGACCGAGAAGAAGCAATTTTTGTTGAACTGCTCATTAAGGCTTAATTAGTCCATAACTTCATTAATAATTGTAATGAAGCAGATCCAGGTAGAAGCTATATGCACCCTTGGTCCCCCTACCTTCATGCCAGAGAGAATCAAAATCGGTGAAGAATTGAGGGAGAAGAAGCAATGTGTGTGGAAACTGCTCGTTAGGGATTGATTAATTACTCCATATCTTCATTATTAATTCCAATTATGCAAATTTGTGTAGAAACTATGTGCACCCCAGGCAGACCTACCTTCCTGCCAAAAAGAATAAAAATCAGTGAAGAACTGAGAGAGAAGAAGCGATTTTTGTGAAATGTGGACGCCGCCGGACGGACGACAGACAACACAACACAACACATGATGACATAAACTCATCACCTGTCGGCCAGATGAGCTCATAATTAAATACATTTTTGTGTACATTACATGTCAAACTTTAAAGTGTAGAAATGCCTTTCAGAATCATAGGATGAGATGTTTGTCATGTCCCCATCCTCCTATATATACAGATGGTTAACATGTGTTAAAATAAAGTATATTATCATTTAAAAGTTTTGGTAAAACCTCTTCAACACCACCACCACTGGAGAAAACAGACAGGCTGAGAGACGACTCACTTGATCGATGGCGTCTGGATTTTCGGACACGTCGAAGATCACGGCCGTAGCTCCTCTCTGCACCGCCCTCTTTGCCTGCATGACAAGAACGAAAAATTAACTTAGTTGCTGATAATTGTTTATATGATCTTCTGAAATTCTTCACTGTATCCTGTCATTTCACTGAGCTTTACAAAGATTCGTTAGAGTTTCAGTCGAAACACCAAACCCTTTTATCGCTGTTAGCATGGCTGCCCACTGCTCTGGGTATGTGTGTGTGCGCTCATTGCTCACGTGTGTGTGCATGTGTGTTCACTGCTTCAGATGGGCTAAATGCAGAGAGGAATTTCACAAGTGCGTGATGAATAAAGTTGTGCTTTCTTTTCTTTCTTTCTTTAAATTATGCATCCATGTTCTCCTCACAGCCACTAGAGGACACTATTGACCTCTAGTAACCACTTCCACTTTTAAACAGTGTGACAAGGCCAAAATGATAGAGTTTTAGAGAAAATGCAGCAAACAAATTCATCTCATCTCATTATCTGTAGCCGCTTTATCCTTCTACAGGGTCGCAGGCAAACTGGAGCCTATCCCAGCTGACTACGGGCGAAAGGCGGGGTACACCCTGGACAAGTCGCCAGGTCATCACAGGGCTGACACATAGACACAGACAACCATTCACACTCACATTCACACCTACGCTCAATTTAGAGTCACCAGTTAACCTAACCTGCATGTCTTTGGACTGTGGGGGAAACCGGAGCACCCGGAGGAAACCCACGCGGACACGGGGAGAACATGCAAACTCCACACAGAAAGGCCCTCGCCGGCCCCGGGGCTCGAACCCAGGACCTTCTTGCTGTGAGGCGACAGCGCTAACCACTACACCACCGTGCCGCCCCAGCAAACAAATTAAAAAAAAATTTTTAATGAGATTGTGGGGAAAAAAGACTACATGGCTTCCCTGTTAGATTCCGGAGAAGCCACTAAAATGATCACCACCAAAACTAGAAAAACAAATGCTATGTAACTAAACTAAAAGAAACTATGATGTGAAATTCAAAGAAATGGAAACATCCAAGAAGGTGTTGGGGTGCATGATGGAGAACTTTGGTGTGTGATGGAGAACGTCAGCATAGGTGTACGAAATCGAGAAAATGTTACTGTGTGATGGAGAATGTTGGTGTACACACTGTCAAAAATCATCTTATGGACAAAATGCAAACTTTTTCGATCCACATTATGATAGGTCTTAAAGGAATGATGGGGGAGGGGAGGAGGAACGAGGATGGCGCAGCTCCACTACCGACCAATTTGTGGTTCCACTACTTGGAGCTCGATTCTGTGATAGAGACAAGAGACAGCACCCATGGGACATTGTGTGTGTGAAAAGATATTGAGTGATACCAGAATGAGAACGAAAGATCAAAAGGACACGAGAAAGCAAACAGTGCACACACACACAGAGCTTTTGATCTCTCGTTTGCTGGCATTCCTCCATCCACTCTCACCTCGGTACTGGCAAAAGGAAGCGAGGATGAGAGGACAGGAAGTCCACAGAAGTGCTCAGGGGAAGTAATCAGTATTACACAAAATCTAGTTGTTATCAATCCACTGCATCTTACGTAACAGTAATTACAACATTAATACCATCGGTTTCACACACACTTTTCACGTCGTAAGCAATACCACGTTAACCCAACGTTCACCAAACAACATGAAATTAACATTCACCATCCAAACACCGCCATCATCCAACTAAATATGAAAGGACAACAAACACCAATGTTCATTAAACAAAACAAAAAAATGTTCTCCAACTAAATGCCAATGTTCCCAATTAAGTCTTTCACTGGAACTTTATAATGAGCAGTGCGGGTGTGTGTGATGGGAAACATTGGTGTTAAATGGTAAAACATGGGAAAGGTTGTTTATTTTTAATACAAGAAGTTTGGTTTTTGCATGAAGAACACTAACTTTTGACAGACAATGTTGCTGATATTGAACAGTGGCATTTGGATGGTGATGGTTAAATCCTATGTTGTTGAGTCTAGATGGAAACAGAGAAAATCGGCATCTGTACGATGGAAAAAAGTCCCCAGTCGTTGATCGCCGATGTGGTCCCGGTCTTTGATGAGTTCCCGGTTGTTGATCATGACCCCGGTCTTTGACAAGCTCCCGGTTGTTGATCGCTGATGCATCCCTGTTTTTTGACAAGTTCCTGATCATTGATCTCCAATGTGTCTCTGGTCTTTGATGAGTACCCAGTCATTGATCGCCGATGTGCCTCCATTTGTTGATGAGTTCCTGGTGGTTGATTTCTGATGCGTCCCTGGTCATTGATCGTCGATGTGTCCCCGGTCTTTGATGAGTCTCCAGTCATTGATCACCGAGGTGTCCCTGGTTGTTGATCATCGATGTGCCCCCGGTCTTTGATGAGTCCCCGGTCGTTGATCGCTGATGTGTCCCTGGTCATTGATCGTTAATGTGCCCCAGTCTTTGACAAGTCCCTGGTGGTTGATCTCTGATGTGTCCCCGGTCACTGATTGCCGGTGTGTACCCGGTCTTTGACGAGTCTCCAGTCGTTGATCGCCGATGTGTCCCTGGTCGTTGATTATCAATGTGCCCCCAGTCTTTGACGAGTCCCCGGTTGTTTATCACCGATGTGTCCCTGGTCGTTGATCGCTGATGTGCCCCCAGTCTTTGACAAGTTCCTGATTGTTGATCGCCCATATGTCCCTGGTCTTTAATGAGTCCCCAATCATTGATTGCTGATGTGCTTCCAGTTCTTGATGAGTCCCTGGTGGTTGATCTCTGATGCATCCCCGGTCATTGATTGCTGATGTGTCCCCGGTCGTTGATTGCCAATGTGCTCCCAGTCGTTGATGAGTTCCTGGTCGTTGATTGCCAGTGTGTCCCTGGTCGTTGATCGCCGATGTGCCCCCAGTCTTTGACGAGTTCCCAATCGTTGATCGCCAATGTATCTCCAGTCTTTGATGAGTCCCCAGTCATTGATTGCTAATGTGCGCTCGGTCTTTGAGGAGTCTCCGGTCGTTGATCGCCAATGTGCACCCAGTCTTTGACAAGTCCCCGGTCACTGATCGCTGATGTGTCCCTGGTCGTTGATTGCTGATGTGCCTCCAGTCTTTGACGAGTACCCGATTATTGATCGGTGATATGTCCCTGGTCTTTGATGAGTCCCCAGAAATTGATTACCAATGTGCCTCCAGTTTTTGATGAGTCCCTGGTGGTTGATCTCTGGTGCATTCCAGGTCATTGATTGCCGATGTGTCCCTGGTCGTTGATTGCCAATGTGCCCCCGGTCTTTGATGAATTCCTGTTCATTGATCGCCGATGTGTCCCCGGTCTTTGATGAGTCCCCAGTCATTGATTGCCGATGTGCCTCCAGTCGTTGATGAGACCCTGGTGGTTGATCTCTGATGCATCCCTGGTCATTGTTCGCCGAGGAGTCCCAGGTCTTTCACGAGTCCCTGGTCTTTGATGAGTCCCCAGTTGTTTACCATTTTATGACCATGATGTCAGAGCAACTGATTTTCCATGAATCACTCTTATTTCTAGGTGCCTGAATCACTAATTTCTTCCCCTCGGCATCATCCACGGTCTCTTGAGGAGAATGAGGAGGTGTAAAGATTTCCACCTGGCACCTCACGTTTTTAGAGACAGTATGGCCATTATGGAAGTCTCATTAGAGTTTCAGAAGGGAGAAACTTTTGTGCCACCCAGTTATTTGAACTCAATTTCCCAACTCAATGCACTGCTATTCTGATGTTGGAGCCAAAAACAGCTCCAGATGCAGATTAGCCACAGAACCAGAGGAAAGATCAGACATTACACTTGGGTAAAACATTTCAAGAACAGATGACTGAATAATCTTGTTTTTTTTTCCAGATAGGACAAGTTTTGTCAGCTTAATTTTTCCACGAATATTCATTTGAAAATGACCTGAGGACCTTCCCTGAAACATCTGTCTCGTGGAGGGGGGGGTTGGTGTTTTTCCATACCATCATCCTGACAGTTTTTATGTACACAATGTTCTTATTTATAAGCCAGAGATCTAAAGGCAGAAACAGGCAATTAGGTGTGGGTTAGAAACTGGTCAGACGTGCAGACGTGAAACAGGGCTTATTTACAGTTCTTATACAGAAACAGTGTTCACTTTTCACCTCATTGACCGTAGGATTAAATTATTTTGGGACTCTCTTGACACAATATTTCTCTTTAAACATTTAAGAGGCGCAAGATAGAAATATTTCTTTGGGCTTCCAAACAGAAGACCGAATGCGTAGGCTTTGACAGAGTACCTGTTGTTTCTTGTTTTTTTTTTTTTTAGAAACTCCATGTGCATGAAATTTTTAAATGAAACGCATCCATTAAATAGACATATATGTCAAAGCTACATCATTTTAAAGTCAGACAGCATTCGCTTCTCATTCAAGAGTCATCATTTTGATAACGTAATTTTCACCTGGACATAGCATACCCTTAAAAAGGTATATAAATGGACCGTAAAGCACATTTAAGGTGAAAGATATATATTAAAAGCTACACAAGGGTGTATATGCTCGAGGGTCCAGCGACAAGGAAAGCTGCAACAGTAGTACCCTTGATTACCCCCCAACCCCAACAAGTGTTGGTAGTGCTCATAAACATGAAGTAAACTGCGTCTCATTCATAGCTGTAAGGTTTAATTGAGTATGAGGACTTTCTGTACATACACATACCTATAAACAAACAGAACACGCAGATACTTTTCAAAAGTTATCAAAGATTCAGAAGAATTCACAGAGGGGTTTGAACTCCTTGCTTCAGCTGTGTTTTGGCTCTTTGGAAGCTCGCAATCTCGGTTAATAATTAACAGATTTATAAGACGGAGAGATAGAAAGGAAGATGGAGAGAGTGTAAGAGAAATGGATGAGATAAAGACAGACAGAGAGAGAGCGAGAGAGAGAGAGCGAGAGAGAGAGGGCTCAAGATTTGGGCGTGCTGTGCCGAGTAGGAACTTGCCTCACGACAGCCAAATAAAACTGTTCCTTACGGCAAGCTAAAGGCCACAGTGCGCACACACACACACACACACACACACACACACACACACACACACACACACACACACACACACCCCTCCTAATGCAGGTGTCCCACCCCCACCACACACACACACACACACACACACAAACTAAAGAGTGTGTGTAATGCTCTCGCCGCAGGCTCTCCACCAAAATGCTTTGAAGATTGAACGCTGAGCAAATAGCGCTACGAAGAACGAGTCAAAACAACAGCCAAAAGAACTACTAGTGCAAAAATCAATAAGCTTTTTGACAAACAGACAAACTATTTCCTGTCACACGTACACACTGGTCTTTACACACACAGCACACGGACATGGTTCAGGTTATCAAACAGAACACAGATCATTTTAGCATTATATTTTAATATGTAAACTTTATTATGGAGCAAAGTTCACCATCGTTTCCAGGTTTTCCTGAACAGCGTTCTGGGACGACCGTCTGTAAAGAGGATGCACGTGTCGTGACGGCTGTCCTAATGTGATTTCCACAAACACAGCTCAAAAATAATGCCACCTACCCAGAAAGCCGACCCTGAAATGTTTAAAGGACATTGTACTGCATGTGAAAAGCTTAGTTTTATACCACTTGATTGGTATTGTGCATTATGAAAATGTTGGCACCCCTGATTGCGCTTTAGTGCTATCAGTTGTGGGCATGGCCTGAATGGTGGCATATTAGTTCAGAACTACAAACAGGCTCCTGTGAGTCACTGTATATATTTCAAGTAAATCCCAGGAAAAGAGAACACATCAGTTCAGAGTTTTTCTTCCATTTTTGTTGCGAAACACTGAACTGAAATCGTGAGAATAAAATCGCAGGATTGCTCCGAGGAACGCACCGAAGTGTATCGTTTTGATTTGCATAAAATCAAGAAACAAATCTCAACTTGTTACTGATTAAAAAAAAGGGTCAATTAAAAGAATTTTCTCCCTCTCTCGCCTCATTTTTCCCTCTTCTTCCTCTTTGTGAGCAATGTTCCTTCTCTCCCACCCGTGTCTCTCCATCTCTCTCTCTGCTGTGCTATAATTAAAGTCATTAAGTCTCCTGAAAGCCCTGTGTAATTTCATGTTGCCTCCTGCGTTTATTCGGAGATAAAGGCATACTTTCCCGCTTTAGAATTCCCTCACATGTGGTTAGAAACGTTTACCCCCATCGCTTTTCTTTCTTTCTTTTTTTTCCCCCTGAGAAGACCTGCCAGGACCTCGCTAGGCTACATGCAGAGGCCAAACACACACAGCTGGGGGGGACAGACACACACACACACACACACACACACACTGGCCTTCAGAATCGCTCAGTTTCTTTTTTTTTTTTTTTAAACCAGTCAAAAGTTTGCACACACCTTCTATCTAATTCAATGTTTTTTCTTTATTTTTATTAATTAAAAGTCACTTCATGTCTTAAAGTCATGATGGACGTCATTTCTCTTTATTTAGTTGTTCGGTTCTTGACATAATATTATTTATGGATTACTACAGTTGTAGAATAGGGTTATTTATTTATTCAGTATTTTTATTATTCACCATTTACTGTTTGATCTCAAACGCATTAAGGACGCAAAAAACCTCATCCACTAATTAACTTTTGACGAGACACATCTGTTAATTGAAAAGCGCTCCAGGTGACTCATGAAGCTGGCTAAGATAACGCCAACAGTGTGTAAAGCGTCGAATTGGACCAATCCCTGGATGGGGAATGCATTGTGGATAAAATAGTTAAGAAATCCAATGCTAAACTAAAGTTTCTGTATAGACAGACTAAAAATGTCAACTTTGAAACTAAAAAGCTGCTTGTGTCAGCCTTAATCCAAAGTCACTATGACTATGCCAGTGCATCATGGTATTTTGGATTAACCAAGAAACATAGGTCTCGGTTACAGACTTCTCAGAACAAAATCATTAGATACCTTTTGAATGCACCGTCAAGGAGCCATGTTGGAGCTGATGAATTTTGCCTGGTTAGGATGTTGCCGTTGGAACTTCGTATTAAACAACTTAAATTAAATTTAGTACATAAAATTGTCAATGGAAACGCCCCTTCTTATCTTTCTCAGTCCCTTACCCTTACCCGTAATATTCACGGCATTGGTACAAGATCCAACACCTCTTCTCTCCATGTTCCTCATGTCAAATCTTTTGGTAACACCTCTTTTTTTTATACCGGTACTTTAGCCTGGAATGAGCTTCCATCTCATATTCAATGTACACAAAGCAGGTCTCTCTTCAAGTTGCTAGTCAAACAGTTTTTATTCAGTGAACTTATTAACCAGGAACACAGTCCTTATGTATATTACTAGTCATTTTGATTTTATACTCTTTATTTTGTTTAATTTATTTTAACAATTTGTATAATATTCTATTTTCATTTTTAGTCACTTGTTACATTCTAGTCACTTGACCCAAGGACCACAATGGAAACAAGCGCTGTGCGCTTTATTGTGTTATCCTGGTATGATTATGTCAATATTTTATATATTTATTTATGTAAAATTTTTACATGTTTATACCGAATCAATCAATCAATCAATCAATCAATCAATCATCAAGGTAAATGCTGGATACTTTGAAGACCGTAAAATATGAAACATGTTCAGTTTAACACTTTTTTAAATTTTACCACATAATTCCAGATATGTTCCAGATGTTATTTCATAGTTTTGATGTCGTCAGTGTTGTTCTACAATGCAGAACATACAAAATACAGAAAAACCTATGAATGAGTAGAGTAGGGGTGTGTAAACTTTTGACTGCTGTAGTACATGTCAATAATATGATTAGACCATGCATCGTATTATACCACAGTGCTGCTGAATTCTCAATTCTGATTGGTCAGAAGGTGTTGATTAATTTTCTATAACAGTCGCACTGACCGTTATCGTTTCTATGGTAACAGCACTATGGCTGAAGATGGAGTCTTTGCAGTTTCTCAGTAACATGACAATCTGCATTTTGATGAGATGAGAATTCTAAAACAGACACAGGTGAGGAACTACGGTAAGTTGTTTCACAGATGTTCTACAACATTAAATGAATAAAAAAGTACAATGTGCCGTTCTTTAATAAATAATAAAACTGTTAGTGTTGGCAAACTGCTGTGGTAGATGATGAATAAAATTTTGGAACATGCTGTTATTGGAAAATAATCAACTTCAGGCTGGAGGGAGTGACTCCACTTCACCCTTCACTGATTATATAAGACTTTATTCTGTCCACATTCACTGGATATGAACAATCGCGTGCTCTGATTGGCTACTCTACTACTAGGATATCAGCTCATATACCGTGAGTAGAAAAAAACAAAATGGCGGCGCGTGTTGCTGAACCAACCAAGAATGAAATAAAAACTACTTGAAAACAAAACCCCAAAATACAAAAAAAGCAACAAAATATGGAATAAAATTATTTGATGGTAAGAATGTCTTTTTTTACTTTTCAAGAATTATTATTATTATTATTGCATTTTCCACAAATTGCTCCTGCCATTGCAATTTGTTTGCAATTCTAAGCGGAAATGATTTTGTCGGACGTTTTGCATAAAGTTTTTATTTATCGAATTTGCAAAAAATAAAAATAAAAATGCTCTGTTTCTCAAAATCCAGTGAATGTGGAGAAAATAAAACAGTTATTCCACTCAATCTCGGTGCTACGCGCCTCATCAGCTATCAGCTCATGTACGACTCGATTTCGTGGAATAACTTAATTATTGCGCCCTATGCTGTCTAAACAACACAATTACAGCTAGCTAAGATTATGCAACGTGATAATAATCACAATTCATTTTTTTTACTTCATTGATCCAAATCGTCATAAATTTGTACCACGATTTATCTTTGTTACATTCCTATTCATTACATAAACAATTAGCTAATTCGGTAAATTACTCGTTCCAGGAATTAGCAGTCACTTGGTTTGCTTTTCCCAGTTGCCAAGCAACAGTGCTTTCACAACTAATATTGCTTATACAGTATTTGTCTTCTTATAAGGATTAAATTTATTATTAATTACAAAGAATTGCACAATTTATAGGCCACAAGTGTTAAAAAAAACAATTGTAGCCCGATGATGATTGTGATACTTTTAAAAAATTATTTCATTATTTGAATTGTCATAAGTTTGTATGGTGATTTATTGTCGCATGATATATCGTTACATGCCTAGTTACTATACACACCCTGAGCAGATAATCTGAAGGTAAATAATCATAATATTTTTCAGGAAGATAACTTCTGAAAGCTCTTCAGATGAACATGAAAAGGAAGAAGGGACACCAGGTTTACAGGAAACCCTTTTAACAGGAATGTCCAAGTCATTGTGAGCTCACCAGCTAGTCAACAGGCTATAAAGTGAGTGTGGTTTCTGCGGGATCTGTTTGTTTATGGAGCAAAAATAAACATTATTTGGCCAACATGTGTCCAAAATACCAGTTAGTCACAATTATTCTTGTTTATAGAACTGTTGTGTAAAAGTAATATCGCATGAGCAAGAGTGCGGTTATAGTGAATATCAGGACAGCTATGATTAGCTCTGGCTCTCGGCCCGGGGCTTCGGGATCCGTGCCGAATCACAGCCGTGCTGATATTCAGTATAACTCCACTCTTACTCATCGATATTGCTTACACAGCTGACAACTTCTTAGCTTCACAGCCAAACACACAGAGCTTAGAACCGTTCTCCATTTGGGTTTAATGACACTTCGAAGTCTATTAAGCCGCAGCGTTCACACTTTAACAGCTACCGAGAGGATACCACGCGAGAGTTTTTAAACTATTTTTATGAAGCTTATAAAAATGTTCCACCCCTGATGGCACGATCCTAAAACTGCACATTCAGAGAAAAACTTCGTCACAAGCTTTAACAGAGTCGCGATCAGACAAGTGTGTGAGATTCACACAGAATCCCGTATCGCAGGTGATTCCTTTAAATCCCAAATGCAAATATTAAAAACCCATTAATTACTGTTAAACATCAAGCTGCATCATTCAGACCAAAAAGATTTCATTCTTCTCTCTCTCTCTCTCTCTGTCTGTGTCTCTCTCTCTCTCTCTGTATCTGTTTGTCTCTCTGTCTGTCTATCTCTCGCTCTCTCTGTCTCTCTCTCCCTCTTTCTGTCTCTCTGTGTCTCTGTCTTTCTCTATCTGTCTCTCTCTGTCTGTGTCTCTGTACAGTGGTGCTTGAAACTTTGTGAACCCTTTAGAATTTTCTATATTTCTGCATAAATATGACCTAAAACATCATCAGATTTTCACACAAGTCCTAAAAGTAGATAAAGAGAGCCCCGTTAAACAAATGAGACAGAAATATTATACTTGGTCATTTATTTATTGAGGAAAATGATCCAATATTACATCTCTGTGAGTGGCAAAAGTATGTGAACCTTTGCTTTCAGTATCTGGTGTGACCCCCTTGTGCAGCAATAACTGCAACTAAACGTTTGCGGTAACTGTTGATCAGTCCTGCACACTGGCTTGGAGGAATTTTAGCCCGTTCCTCCGTACAGAACAGCTTCAACTCTGGGATGTTGGTGGGTTTCCTCACATGAACTGCTCGCTTCAGGTCCTTCCACAACATTTCCATTGGATTAAGGTCAGGACTTTGACTTGGCCATTAGAAAACATTAACTTTATTCTTCTTTAACACTTCTTTGGTAGAACGACTTGTGTGCTTAGGGTCGTTGTCTTGCTGCATGACCCACCTTCTCGTGAGATTCAGTTCATGGACAGATGTCCTGACATTTTCCTTTAGAATTCGCTGGTATAATTCAGAATTCATTGTTCCATCAATGATGGCAAGCCGTCCTGGCCCAGATGCAGCAAAACAGGCCCAAACCATGATACTACCACCACCATGTTTCATAGATGGGATAGGGTTCTTATGCTGGAATGCAGTGTTTTCCTTTCTCCAAACATAATGCTTCTCATTTAAACCAAAAAGTTCTATTTTGGTCTCATCCGTCCACAAAACATTTTTCCAATAGCCTTCTGGCTTGTCCACGTGATCTTTAGCAAACTGCAGATGAGCAGCAATGTTCTTTTTGAAGAGCAGTGGCTTTCTCTTTGCAACCCTGACATGCACACCATTGTTGTTCTGTGTTCTCCTGATGGTGGACTCATTAACATTAACATTAGCCAATGTGAGAGAGGCCTTCAGTTGCTTAGAAGTTACCCTGGGGTCCTTTGTGACCTTGCCAACTATTACATGCCTTGCTCTTGGAGTGATCTTTGTTGGTCGACCACTCCTAGGGAGGGTAACAATGGTCTTGAATTTCCTCCATTTGTACACAATCTTTCTGACTGTGGATTGGTGGAGTCCAAACCCTTTAGAGAGGGTTTTGTAACCTTTTCCAGCCTGATGAGCATCAACAACACTTTTTCTGAGGTCCTTAGAAATCTCCTTTGTTCGTGTCATGATACACTTCCACAAACATTTGTTGTGAAGATCAGACTTTGATAGATCCCTGTTCTTTAAATAAAACAGGGTGCCCACTCACACCTGATTGTCATCCCGTTGATTGAAATCACCTGACTCTAATTTCACCTTCAAATTAACTGCTAATCCTAGAGGTTCACATACTTTTGCCACTCACAGATATGTAATATTGGATCATTTTCCTCAATAAATAAATGACCAAGTATAATATTTCTGTCTCATTTGTTTAACTGGGTTCTCTTTATCTACTTTTAGGACTTGTGTGAAAATCTGATGATGCTTTAGGTCATACTTGTGCAGAAATATAGAAAATTCTAAAGGGTTCACAAACTTTCAAGCACCACTGTATGTCTGTCTCTCTCTGTCTGTGTCTCTTTGTGTCTCTGTCTCTCTCTGTCTGTCTTTCTCTCACTCTCTCTGTCTCTCTCTCCCTCTTTCTGTCTTTCTCTGTCTCTCTCTCTCTTTCTGTGTCTCTCTGTCTGTGTCTCTGTATGTCTGTCTCTCTCTGTCTGTCTCTGTGTGTCTGTCTCTCTCTGTCTGTGTCTCTGTCTCTGTTTGTCTCTCTGGCTGTCTTTCTCTCACTCTGTCTCTCCCTCTCTCTGTCTTTCTCTGTCTCTCTCTCTCTCTCTGTGTCTCTGTGTGTCTGTCTCTCTGTCTCTGTTTGTCTCTCTGTCTGTCTTTCTCTCCCTCTTTCTGTCTTTCTCTGCCTCTCTCTCTGTCTGTCTCTCTTTGTCTGTCTCTCTCTCTCTTAACAGAGTTGAGATCATACATGTGTGTATGATTCCCACAGAATCCTGTATCGCAGTTTATTCCTTTAAATCCCAACTGTAAATATTAAAAACCCACTAATTACATCAAGCTGCATCATTCGGACCAAGAAGGTCTCATTTGCATATGGTAATTCTTCAGCAACATTCAATACACGCTAAAGTAATGAACATACTGATGTGTACTTCCTGTTTTTACTAAGTTGATCATGTATGTTGCCTCGTACCAAAGTTTGTCGACCAGCTTATTATTTATTTTTTTTCTGGAGTGAAATCCAGATTAAAACAGAATGATGACACGAAATAGAAATTCAAACACTCTATTCATCTCGATTCTCAATTCTACAGGCCCTCGCATTCGAGTATATTTGAAATGAATGGATGTATACACACTGTGTGCAGAAGTTATTTCAAAGCAGAGTGTGTTGTGTGTTTGTTTTGCATGAAGGTGCAGGGCCTTCGTTAAGTAGTGCAGAAATAATGCGAGAGAGATTCTGGGGCCTCGTCAAGGATCGGCGGCGCAATATAACGGCTCGGAATGAGATTCAGGAAGTGCGGACTGATCCGAGCTCTGCAATTTCACAAAGTGTGTTCGAGATGTAGAGAGATCAGCGTCAAATCCAGACGAGAGGACGAGCTGAAAGCATGCAGGACCAACAGTCACGCCTTAAAGTGAGAGCACGAGAGAGAAGGGCTTTTACTTCAGTTGTGCTCAGATACCATCACTGATATTCCTGCAACAAGTCTCCATCCTTTTTATTCTACTGTTTACTGGGAGAAGATCCCCCCCCCCATGTGGCAGAGTGGAATTTCAGTAGTACTGAGTCTTTACGGAACAATTTTCCAGCACACTTGAGAGAAATGATGACGTTCCGAGTAGTTTATTCCTCTTCAGGTCCACGGTGACTGCACCTTTTCATGACTAGGCATGTAACAGTTCACGATTTCATTTTCTCGAAGATATTATTGAGAAAAATTTATTAAATGAAAATTTTATTCACAAAAAATTACATTTATTTTCCTATTTATCATCAATTTATTCAAATTGTATTCCTTTTGTTAAATAAAAAAAACACTGTTTTATTTCATTTTATTAATAACCAAAAATTATGTACCCACATTTGTCAAACTTGGAGTTAAATAATATATAGAGGATATTACACAGCTGTGCGATGATGTGAAGTTTATCTTCGAGTGGTGAATGTAGGCCTGTATATCACGAGTGAAAATATTTTCAACACGAGAAGATAAACTTCATATCTTCAAGCCAAAGCGTGATTTTCTTTTTATTATATCGACACATTCACAAACAAAAAGTCCCCAAATTTATCAAAACAATTCATTGATTTCCTCATGAGTGACATTTAGAGATTTATTACATACACATGAGTGTTTCACTGGGAAATACACCACTCATATTTTTCATCCGAGCTCCATCCGGGACATGGAGAACCAAAACCGTGACATACACTACCGTTCAAAGGTTTGGGGTCGCTTTGAAATGTCCTTATTTTTGAAAGAAAAGCACTGTTCTTTTCAATGAAGATCACTTTAAACTAATCAGAAATCCACTCTATACATTGCTAATGTGGTAAATGACTATTCTAGCTGCAAATGTCTGGTTTTTGGTGCAATATCTCCATAGGTGTATAGAGGCCCATTTCCAGCAACTCTCACTCCAGTGTTCTAATGGTACAATGTGTTTGCTCATTGCCTCAGAAGGCTAATGGATGATTAGAAAACCCTTGTACAATCATGTTAGCACAGCTGAAAACAGTTGAGCTCTTTAGAGAAGCTATAAAACTGACCTTCCTTTGAGCAGATTGAGTTTCTGGAGCATCACATTTGTGGGGTCGATTAAATGCTCAAAATGGCCAGAAAAATGTCTCGACTATATTTTCTATTCATTTTACAACTTATGGTGGGAAATAAAAGTGTGACTTTTCATGGAAAACACAAAATTGTCTGGGTGACCCCAAACTTTTGAACGGTAGTGTAAATCTCTATATGTCATTCATGAAGAAATCAATGAATTGTTTTGATAAATTTGGGACTTTTTTGCTTGTGAATATGTCAATATAATAAAAAGAAAATCACATGTTGGCTTGAAGATATGAAGTTTATCTTCTCATGTTGAAAAACTCGGATTTTTCATACGAAATACATCACAGATCTGAGTGACATATTTAAATAATATTGGCTGGCATTGAGTGGTCTATCAGATATATTCTATTCAGCTAGCATGATACTGAACGAGTCGAAGACGAGTAGCTGAATGGATATATATCTGATAGACCATGAAAAAAAGCCAGCCAATATTATTATTATTATTATTATTATTGTAATTATTATTATACATACACATTCCTTTCAGGTGTTCAACACGTCTTTCTCTTTCAAAATTCTCTCAAAATCTTCCGTATTTAAAGAAGCAAATCTGGCGGCCATGATTGTTTATTTACAAATAGTCCCAGTCGCTCGCTTGTGTGAAAGTTTTACATCTCCGATGTGTGACGTCATGTTGTCTTGACAACCATGCAATATCGTAAACCATATTCAACGCTCATTCTCCATTGGGTAGAGTGGCGTAATACACGTAGGATAAGCGATATGCTAACAATATTGTATGCTATCGAACCAAATGAATGAAACTCGCTAGAAGGGAATAGAACACATGTTTTTATTCCATTGAAAAAGTGTCCTATGTGTATAATAATTCCTGATATTTCACCCTGATGATGTCACTCACAGTGTTTTCTCTCTGACTAGATGCGAATTGTCAAAATAGTGAACCGGTTCAAAATTAAAATTCTTTGGATTAACTTGCAGTTTTTAATTTTTTTTTTGTGGATGTGTCCATATAATATAAAGAATATTACACGGTAGCACGAACATATGAAGTTTATCTTCTTGTGTTGAAAAATATTTTACTCGTTCATGTTGCTCACTCGTGAATATATACATTCACCACTTGAAGATAAACTTCATATCTTTGCATAACCGTGTAATATCCTCTACGCATGTCATGGTTTTGGTTCTCCATGTCCCGAGTGTAGTTCATATGAAAATACAAGTGGTGTATTTCCCAGTAAAACACTTGTGTCCATATAATACGGTACATACAACCCCGAATCCAAAAAAGTTGGGACAAAGTACAAATTGTAAATAAAAACAGAATGCAATGATGTGGAAGTTTCAAAATTCCATATTTTATTCAGAATAGAACATAGATGACATTTCAAATGTTTAAACTGAGAAAATGTATCATTTAAAGAGAAAAATTAGGTGATTTTAAATTTCATGACAACAACACATCTCAAAAAAGTTGGGACAAGGCCATGTTTACCACTGTGAGACATCCCCTTTTCTCTTTACAACAGTCTGTAAACGTCTGGGGACTGAGGAGACAAGTTGCTCAAGTTTAGGGATAGGAATGTTAACCCATTCTTGTCTAATGTAGGATTCTAGTTGTTCAACTGTCTTAGGTCTTTTTTGTCGTATCTTCCGTTTTATGATGCGCCAAATGTTTTCTATGGGTGAAAGATCTGGACTGCAGGCTGGCCAGTTCAGTACCCGGACCCTTCTTCTACGCAGCCATGATGCTGTAATTGATGCAGTATGTGGTTTGGCATTGTCATGTTGGAAAATGCAAGGTCTTCCCTGAAAGAAACGTCGTCTGGATGGGAGCATATGTTGCTCTAGAACCTGGATATACCTTTCAGCATTGATGGTGTCTTTCCAGATGTGTAAGCTGCCTATGCCACACGCACTAATGCAACCCTATACCATCAGAGATGCAGGCTTCTGAACTGAGCGCTGATAACAACTTGGGTCGTCCTTCTCCTCTTTAGTCCGAACGACACGGCGTCCCTGATTTCCATAAAGAACTTCAAATTTTGATTCGTCTGACCACAGAACAGTTTTCCACTTTGCCACAGTCCATTTTAAATGAGCCTTGGCCCAGAGAAGACGTCTGCGCTTCTGGATCATGTTTAGATACGGCTTCTTCTTTGAACTATAGAGTTTTAGCTGGCAACGGTGGATGGCACGGTGAATTGTGTTCACAGATAATGTTCTCTGGAAATATTCCTGAGCCCATTTTGTGATTTCCAATACAGAAGCATGCCTGTATGTGATGCAGTGCCATCTAAGGGCCCGAAGATCACGGGCACCCAGTATGGTTTTCCGGCCTTGATCCTTACGCACAGAGATTCTTCCAGATTCTCTGAATCTTTTGATGATATTATGCACTGTAGATGATGATATGTTCAAACTCTTTGTAATTTTACACTGTCGAACTCCTTTCTGATATTGCTCCACTATTTGTCGGCGCAGAATTAGGGGGATTGGTGATCCTCTTCCCATCTTTACTTCTGAGAGCCGCTGCCACTCCAAGATGCTCTTTTTATACCCAGTCATGTTAATGACCTATTGCCAGTTGACCTAATGAGTTGCAATTTGGTCCTCCAGCTGTTCCTTTTTTGTACCTTTAACTTTTCCAGCCTCTTATTGCCCCTGTCCCAACTTTTTTGAGATGTGTTGCTCTCATGAAATTTCAAACGAGCCAATATTTGGCATGAAATTTCAAAATGTCTCACTTTTGACATTTGATATGTTGTCTATGTTCTATTGTGAATACAATATCAGTTTCTGAGATTTGTAAATTATTGCATTCCGTTTTTATTGACAATTTGTACTTTGTCCCAACTTTTTTGGAATCGGGGTTGTATGAGATCCCACGATATTGATTATATTTGTTCATCCATCAGCAGACTTTCATTAAATTTATTTATCTTCCACCTTTTTCATGCTAATCCGGAATAGCCAAAAATCTAAAACTGGCACTGAAAATACTTTATTCCGCTCAGCATATTTTTTTTAATTTTTAATTTGAACACTTCTTGGAAACTCACTTCTGAATCATCACCGTATACTGCTTCGGGTGTAATTGTTTACACAGCAACACTGTCATGGCTGATTAGCACCAGAGCAAAAACATGTTTTGGAAACTGTCTTGACATGGAAGCTGCCAAACGTTTGATGTCCAATCAGCATTTCCTTCCAGCCCAAGCAGAAATATCGCAATTCAACAGGAAGTTTGGGGGGGGGGGGGGGGGGGGTTGTGTGTGTGTCAAACAAATTAAGCCAACCTTCTATGGTTGTTACTGGCATACAACAAAATTCTTATCAAATTTACCAAAGGGAACAAATACTCGCCCCAACTGGATATTGCTTTATAATTGTCCTTCAGAATGAGGTCATGTTTATTGCATTTATGACATGGTAAACTCCCTCATAACCTCTTATCTCTGTTTATATTTACTACTTCATTAGTTCAACTTTCCAAATATGTTCAAGCTCACTGCACGCAGTGATAGCATTTTTCAAAATTGCGGCACCAAATGAGTTCACTTTCGACAGTTTCAGTCCTTTCTTGACAATTTCTTGGAAATTTTTTGGCATATCTGAGAGAAATGTTGATATTCCCAATAGTTTTGTCTCATTTCTGCTGTCACTCCACCTTTACATTGTCCATAAAGAAGACATGCTAGCGAGATAACTCATTAGTCCTGGTAATTAGCTGGTTTGTGCTTACTGTACATATTCCCCAGACCAGTATTCTCACAGCTTTAACTACTTAAGCTTATTGGGTTTTTTTTTTTTTTGTCCTTTTTGGAAGTGTTCCTCATATTATGTAACCATGATACCATAAATAATTGTCCCTGCTTGCACTCGGCACAAAGTGTATACTGTTTCTTCTTATTCAGGTGACATTGGGCATACCTAACAACCTGTGTCCCCCCCATCTGTCCCTCTGAGTTACATGTCAATCCTGAGATCGAGATGCTGACCTCTTCTGCTCCTCAGACCTGCCTGATCCATCCTGATGCCCTACGTCTGGTCGGAGTCTCATCACATGGCTCCTGTGGAGGACGGCCCCATATGGACAGTTGAAAGTCACACCTGGAAGACACTCTGGACTCTTACAGTAATGCTTTTATGGCTGAGGACTACAGTTGACTTGCTAACTTTAGGACTGCAGTTGTCATGAACAGTTTTGCACTCAAGTTTCCATCAATGAAGAGTTTATAACATCAACGAAACTGACTTCATGTTAAAACTGTTAATGTTATTGTCATGTTGTCTGTTGTTGCCCAAATGAGGATGGGTTCCCTTTTGAGTCTGGTTCCTCTCGAGGTTTCTTCCTCATGTCGTCTGAGGGAGTTTTTCCTTGCCACCGTCGCCGCAGGCTTGCTCATTGGGGATAGATTAGGGATAAAGTTAGCTCATGTTTAAAGTCATTAAAATTCTGTAAAGCTGCTTTGCGACAATGTCTATTGTTAAAAGCGCGATACAAATAAACTTGACTTGACTCAAAGCTACGCTTACATTTATATCTTATCACAATTAAACAGTTTTAAAATATACAGAAATAATTTATAGGCTAAACATACATAAAAAGCATTTACACACCTCCTACATTTCTGAACTAGCGTCTACGTAACTTTAAAATTCACTAGTTTACACATACAGTGCGATTTGTTGTTAGAATATTATCTAATTTTTTTCGAATGATTATCCTGTAAATGAATGCTTTCACATTAAAGATGAATGTCTGTTTGTGAAAAAGTGTTTATTTACTTGTTTTTTTGCAACAGATTCAATTTTTATAATAGTTTGTCTGCAAAAGGAACGCATTCAACCAAACGTCATGACACTGCTGCAGGCTTGGTGGAGTCTCATTCATTTTGTGTCTTAAAACCTAGCATTGTTTGACAAGAGCAACAAAAATTATAAAGATTAAAAACAACTTGAAAGACAACGTCTGGGGAAAAAATAATCACAAAGGAGCTCAGCAATGAAAATGGTGAGTGTCCAGTCCATCGTCTGTACCGCAGCCTACTTTGTTGAAACTCCGCACATTCTCGTCTACTTCTCCAGATAGGATGGACCAAGCACCCCCCCCCCCCCCCCCCCCACACACACACACACACCTTTTACTGTAAAAGAATAAGCACCAGCTCATCATCACGCAGTCATTTCTGTGGAATTCTTACAAACGTTGCTTTTAATGTGAATGTTAACATTGCATTAAATTCATAATCTATTATTCTTGCACTTTTGCATCATTTATTCGTATCGCCCCGTCTGTGTAAAGACCTTTCGACTTTCTGAATATTTTAACAGCGTAAGCTGTAGTATATTCAAATCTGTGCTGCATTATCAGCATTTATGGTAACTAAACTGTGTGAACAATCACATTGTTTCTTACTAGAGGGTATGCATGTGATGTCACTGTATGTGGTTACACCCACTGAGTGGCAGAATGACTCACTGAGTGGCAGCATTAGCATTTAGCTCAAAAGGTGCCAAAACACACAAAAAAACAAATCTAAAATGGGAAAGAGCTGTTGTGCTATTAACTGGAGAAACAGACTCAGAATGAAAGGTTGACTAGTGTGTCTGGATTCTTGTTGTTGACAAATGGATATTAAAAAAGCAGAAGAAAAATCAGGCCTCCTCTTGTTGATGCCAGCAAAAGATCTCGACCACAAACCCCCAAAACTCGACTACTACAATTTATTCTATTCACAGTCACTGGATATGAGCAATCACACACTCTGATTGACTACTCTACTATTAGGATATCAACCCATATACTGTGAGTAGAGAAAAACAAAATGGTGGCGTGCATCAAGTCAGACATATCACTTTGTTATCAAGTATTTACAGTGGTGCTTGAAAGTCTGTGAACCCTTTAGAATTTTCTATATTTTGGCATAAATATGACCTAAAACATCATCAGATTTTCACACAAGTCCTAAAAGTAGATAAAGAGAACCCAGTTAAACAAATGAGACAAAAATATTCTACTTGGTCATTTATTTATTGAGGAAAATGATCCAATATTACATAACTGTTGATCAGTCCTGCACACCGGCTTGGAGGAATTTTAGCCCATTCCTCCGTACAGAACAGCTTCAACTCTGGGATGTTGGTGGGTTTCCTCACATGAACTGCTCGCTTCAGGTCCTTCCACAACATTTCCATTGGATTAAGGTCAGGACTTTGACTTGGCCATTCCAAAACATTAACTTTATTCTTCTTTAACCATTCTTTGGGAGAACGACTTGTGTGCTTAGGGTCGTTGTCTTGCTGCATGACCCACCTTCTCTTGAGATTCAGTTCATGGACAGATGTCCTGACATTTTCCTTTAGAATTTGCTGGTATAATTCAGAATTCATTGTTCCATCAATGATGGCAAGCCGTCCTGGCCCAGATGCAGCAAAACAGGCCCAAACCATGATACTACCACCACCATGTTTCACAGATGGGATAAGGTTCTTATGCTGGAATGCAGTGTTTTCCTTTCTCCAAACATAACGCTTCTCATTTAAACCAAAAAGTTCTACTTTTGTCTCATCCATCCACAAAACATTTTTCCAATAGCCTTCTGGCTTGTCCACGTGACCTTTTAGCAAACTGCAGACGAGCAGCAATGTTCTTTTTGGAGAGCAGTGGCTTTCTCCTTGCAACCCTGCCATGCACACCATTGTTGTTCAGTGTTCTCCTGATGGTGGACTCATGGACATTAACATTAGCCAATGTGAGAGAAGCCTTCAGTTGCTTAGAAGTTGCCCTGAGGTCCTTTGTGACCTCGCCGACTATTACACGCCTTGCTCTTGGAGTGATCTTTGTTGGTCGACCACTCCTGGGGAGGGTAACAATGGTCTTGAATTTCCTCCATTTGTACACAATCTGTCTGACTGTGGATTGGTGGAGTCCAAACTCTTTAGAGATGGTTTTTTAATCTTTTCCAGCCTGATGAGCATCAACAATGCTTTTTCTGAGGTCCTCAGAAATCTCCTTTGTTCATGCCATGATACACTTCCACAAACATGTGCTGTGAAGATCAGACTTTGATAGATCCCTGTTCTTTAAATAAAACAGGGTGCCCACTCACACCTGATTGTCATCCCATTGATTGAAAACACCTGACTCTAATTTCACCTTCAAATTAACTGCTAATCCTAGAGGTTCACATACTTTTGCCACTCACAGATATGTAATATTGGATCATTTTCCTCAATAAATAAATGACCAAGTATAACATTTTTGTCTCATTTGTTTAACTGGGTTCTCTTTATCTACTTTTAGGACTTGTGTGGAAATCTGATGATGTTTTAGGTCATATTTATGCAGAAATATAGAAAATTCTAAAGGGTTCACAAACTTTCAAGCACCACTGTAAAAGAAACAGAAATAGCTAAATAAAAGAATATGGTTTCCCCCCCCCCAATATCTCCTGTTCCACACTCCAGCCCAGTCAGTGGCAATAATACACCTTTAAGTTGGTTTGCCAACCAGCAAAAAAAAAAAAAAGAAAATGGCGAAGCGTGTTGCTGAACCAACTGAGGACAAAATAAAAACTCTACTTGGAAACAAAACCCAAAAAAATACAAAAAACCCAACAAAATATGGAATAAAAGTATTTGATGTTAAGAGCGTATCTTTTTTCAAGAATTATTATTATTACATTTTTCACAAATTGCTCTTGTCATTTCACCAGTTTGTTTACATTCTAAGCGGAAATAATTTTGTCGGACGTTTTGTATAAAGTTTTTATTTATTGAATTTGCTAAAAATAAAAATGCTCTATTTCTCAAAATCCAGTGAATGTTGATAGAATAAAACAGTTATTCCACTCAATCTCGTCGTACATGGATTATAGATGACTCGGTGCTACATGCCTCGTCGGCTATCAGCTCATGTACGACTCAATTTTGTGGAATAGCTCATCTCATCTCATTATCTGTAGCCGCTTTATCCTGTTCTACAGGGTCGCAGGCAAGCTGGAGCCTATCCCAGCTGACTACGGGCGAAAGGCGGGGTACACCCTGGACAAGTCGCCAGGTCATCACAGGGCTGACACATAGACACAGACAACCATTCACACTCACATTCACACCTACAGTCAATTTAGAGTCACCAGTTAACCTAACCTGCATGTCTTTGGACTGTGGGGGAAACCGGAGCACCCGGAGGAAACCCATGCGGACACAGGGAGAACATGCAAACTCCGCACAGAAAGGCCCTCGTCGGCCACGGGGCTTGAACCTGGACCTTCTTGCTGTGAGGCGACAGCGCTAACCACTACACCACCGTGCCGCCCCACCTTACCTTGATCACAGAATTCATAGTTTACCCACCTCTTTTTTTTTAAATCACCATAGCAACAAGTTTATAATGCTAGTCTACTGATATGCAACATGGATGAGAATATTATCTAAATAATGCAACATGCTTGAAATGTTCATATTCACATTTCTTATATCTGGACGCCTCATTAGCCATTTTATATAAATAAATAATTAATAGGACACTTATTGTACATCAAATTAATATCAAACCGACATCATCCCTTTCTCTGAGATACATTATATTGTATCTTGTAGCTCACGTTTTCTAAAAATGTCAAGATTATCAGATTTATGTACACAGATTAATGGAAGTCATTCAGATAATTCAATTTAGCTCACTAACAGGCTGCAGTCATAACGTCCAGCTACCAAAATGTTAACGAACTAACTATCTGACTCTGTCACTTTTGTTACAGGGACCATTTTTAAAAGCCTGGCTGTGATTTTTTTTTAAAATTGATTGATGGTAAACAAATATTTTTGCGATTTAAACATCTGAGTAATATCTCCCGCGTTCATGACCATGTGTGTATGTAATGAATGAATGGCTCCCAGTACACCATGTTTACTTCCTGTAGATTCCTCAGGCGTCGGTTAGATCGCCGTCGCACTCAAGCAATCAGCGTTTTAAAAACAGAGCCTGTAATCAAAAGCCTACGAAAACCCTACAGATCGAGACAGAGCCGCAAATTCAATTTCCGCTCTTTCAGTCTGTGGTTGCTTTTTTTTTTTGCTGCTACTGTTTTCCTGCCATCATCATCATCCACAAGTAAAGCTAAACAATCCTGTAAGTTAGGAATGCCACTCAAGCTATTTAGCTATTTTTTTTTTCAGATAAAGCAGTAAGATTATATGCTAATAAAGAAACATGCTAGTGTAAAAAAAAAAAGTCATGCCCAGGCTATAAATGCACTGATTCATGCAGCCTCATTAAACCCAAAACAAATCTGTGTAATGCTGGTGAGCAAACCTGGCTGTCTACTTAACAACGGTAAGGTACAGTTTTATAATTTACTACAGTGAGAAAGGAACAATAACCAAAGAGCAAACTTTCTACGACATCAGGTCTGACAAAGAAGAAGAAGAAATCACACTCAATTATTGCTCATTAATAATGTGAATAGTGAACCTTAACTTTCACCTCCATATAAACACACACACACACACAGAGCACCAAAACTTCCACAATTACAAAATTGCATTTTTAATCATCATTGTGTGGACAAAAAAGGCAAGAATATGCAAAAAACGAACTCACACTAAACAAGCCCACAGTCTAACACACAGCACTGAAACACACATCAGTCAAAACCAATTCAACTCACACCAAACCAAAAAATCAATCCTACACACAGCTGAACACACAAAGCCACAAATATGCACCAACCCAATGCATCAATCACACACACACACACACACACACACACACACACACACACACACACACACACACCTCAGGCAACTTTAACACCATCCAACACTCCCCATTTCCAACCAAATACACACCTCATACATTACGCTCAACCGTTTGGCTGTGTGAGGTTCAGAAAACACATCAATCACATACAAACCACTCAACCTACCCCCCCCACACACACACACCAACCCCCCCAAACAAATACACTAATCCCCCCACACACCCCAACCAAATACAACACCACACACACATCCAAACACACCCCTACCAAATATAACACCACACACACTTCCAAACACACCCCAACCAAACACACCCCAACCAAATATACCACCCCCCACACACCCCAACCAAATACAAAAAAAACTCCACAACCCCCCAAACACACCCCAACCAAATACACCAACCCCCCCCACACACACCCCAACCAAATACACCAACCCCCCCCACACACACCCCAACCAAGTACACCAACCCCCCGCACACACACAAACACACCCCAACCACATATACCACCCCCCCACACACACCCCAACCAAATACAAAAAAAACCCCACACACCCACAAACACACCCCAACCAAATACACCAACCCCCCACACACACCCCAAACAAATACACCAACCCCCCCCCACACACCCAAACACACCCCAACCAAATGCACCAACCTCCCCACACACACACAAACACCTCAACCAAAAATACCAAACCCCCCCACACCCCAACCAAATACAAAAAAAAAACCACACACACATCCAAACACACCCCAACCAAATACACCAACCCCCCCACACACAAACACATCCGAACCAAATACACCAACCCCCCACACACACACCCCAACCAAGTACACCAACCCCCCGCACACACACAAACACACCCCAACCACATATACCACCCCCCCACACACACCCCAACCAAATACAAAAAAAACCCCACACACCCACAAACACACCCCAACCAAATACACCAACCCCCCCCACACACCCCAAACAAATACACCAACCCCCCCCCACACACCCAAACACACCCCAACCAAATGCACCAACCTCCCCACACACACACAAACACCTCAACCAAAAATACCAACCCCCCCACACCCCAACCAAATACAAAAAAAACCCCACACACACATCCAAACACACCCCAACCAAATACACCAACGCCCCCCCCCCACACACACACCCAAACACACCCCAACCAAATACACCAACCCCCCCCACACACACAAACACATCCAAACCAAATACACCAACCCCCCACACACACACCCCAACCAAGTACACCAACCCCCCGCACACACACAAACACACCCCAACCACATATACCACCCCCACACACACACCCCAACCAAATACAAAAAAACCCCCACACACCCACAAACACACCCCAACCAAATAAACCAAACACACCATCCACATACATATCCAAACACACCCCAACCAAACACACCAACCCCACACACATCTAAAACACACCCCAACCAAACACACCATCCTCACACATATCCAAACACACCCCAACCAAACACACCATCCACACACATATCCAAACACACCCCAACCAAACACCCCAACCCCACACACATCCAAACACATCAACCCCACACACACCCAAACACACCCCAACCAAATACAACACCACACACACACACACACACACACACACACACACACACACACACACACACACACACACACACATCCAAACACACCAACCTCACACACAACCAAACACACAAACCTCACATACATCCAAACAGACCCCAACTAAACACGCATCCAAACACACCCCAACCAAACACCCCAACCCACACACATCCAAACACACCCAAGTCAAACACACAACCCCACACACATCTAAACACACCCCAACCTCACACACATCCAAACACACCCCAACCAAACACACCAACCCCACACACATCCAAACCAAATACACCCCCCCCACTCCCATACCATATCAATGCACTAACCCCACCAAATAAACCAACCCTGTATTCACCCGAACACAACACAACCTAATACATCAACCCCATATACTGTACCAGTCAAAAGTTTGTACACCCCTACTCTACTCATTCATAGGTTTTTCTGTATTTTCTACATTGTAGAACAACACTGAAGACATCAGGACTATGAAATAACATCTGGAACATATCTGGAATTATGTGGTAAACAAAAAAGTGTGGAAAAAAACAACATCTCAGCTCATCTCATTATCTCTAGCCGCTTTATCCTGTTCTACAGGGTCGCAGGCAAGCAACATATGTTTCATATTTTTGATTCTTCAAAGTACCCAGCGTTTCTCTTGATGACGCTTTACACACTATTGGCGTTATCTTAACCAGCTTCATGAGGGAGTCACCTGGAGTGCTTTTCAATTAACAGGTGTGTCTCGTCAAAAGTTAATTAGTGAACGAGTTTCTTGCCTTATTAATGCATTTGAAATCATCAAATAGTAAATAATAAAAATACTAAATAAATAAATAGCCCTATTCTACAACTGTAATAACCCATACAGTATTATGTCAAGAACTGAACAACTAAGTAAAGAGAAATTACATCCATCATCACTTTAAGACGTGAAGTGACTTTTAATTAATAAAAATTAAAAAAAATATTGAATTAGAACGTGTTCAAACTTTTGACTAGTACTGTCCATCCGAACACACACCTTCAAACCCCAAGTACACCAGTTATAGACTTAAAGTCTGCACAACACACACACCCACACCAATACACAGTGACAACTGCAAACCAATACACAAATTCCACACCACCTTACCATGCGTGCGCGCGCACACACACACACACACACACACACACACACACACACCTTAAACACGCCACATACAACTTCTGCTACGCACTCCAACGCTACACAAACCCACCAACACAATAGACCAACCCCACGCCACCTTTATATGTTCAGAGCTTGATCAATCCCACACACACACACACACACACATCCCACAGGTTCACAATCACTGGCTGCACGAATTCTTTCAGACGCCTGAACACACACAAAGCCAAAAACCCTCCACTGCCTCATTAATCCAACACACAGCTCCTTTAATTTTTAAAAATAAAATCCTAAAAGAATCTCCCACAGAAGAAAAAACACACAGTGTGAGCTTGGAGCGAGGGAAAAGAGGAGTGCCTCGTCCTGAATACAGTGGGCAGACGGAGGATAATTAAAGGGGCACACACACTCCGCCTTCATACCTCTCTAATCTAGTCTTCCCTTGAAGTGGCGCAGTGTGTGTTTGCGTTTGTGTGTGTCTATGTGCGATTATGTGAAGCTATATTTTGTGTGTGTGTGTGTGTGTGTGTATGAATAAGTGAAAGCCCCCATTTGTGTGTGTGTGTGTGTGTGTGTGTGTGTACGAATAAGTGAAAGCCCCCACTTTGTGTGTGTGTGTGTGTGTCCTTTGTAATGGGATCTGCGTTGAGGAGAGCTGCATTTCTCCCTGGACAAACAGAGCGGCAGGTTTAAACTCTGCCCGAGTTTTGCAGCTCTCTCTCTCTCTCTCTCTCTCTCTCTCTCACACACAGAGGAGATTAACAACCCCCTGCTTCTCTGTAAGGTGGAGGAAACGAGGCAAAGGGGGATAAAAACAACTTTGAAAACGACACGACCTGACATGGGCCAATATTAAACTTTCCATGTTATGATCATGGCCTGATGATTTTTATTTAATGTCTAAAATGACAAGATTCTGAACTGATCACAATAAACGTACTGCACCTTTAAAACCAGTACACTACATAAGGAATAAAACACTTGGTTACATGCTGTTATAGGAAAATAATCCACGCCATGGTGGTGTGATGTGGCACTTTAAGGCTCATTTATGCACAACGTTTAATACGTATACGGACGGAGCCTTCTGTTTGTCCTCTGCGAACATTTTGTCCAAATTTGTGCATGTTTTCTGAAAGCTAACAGATACCGATGAAACAGAGCAGTACCGCTGGAAACTGTTGGGGGGCAGTGTAGACAAAAGTTCAAATCCAGACACAGAAATTTAAAAAAATGGTGGCACTTAGTGGTGTAGTGGTTAGCACTGTCGCCTCACAGCAAGAAGGTTCTGGGTTCAAGCCCAACTGCCGGCAGGGCCTTTCTGTGTGGAGTTTGCATGTTCTCCCCGTGTCTGTGTGGGTTTCCTCCGGGTGCTCCGGTTTCCTCCACAGTCTAAAGACATGCAGGTTAATCGGTGGCTCTAAATTGACCGTAGGTGTGAATGTGAGTGTGAATGGTTGTTTGTCTCTGTGTCAGCCCTGCGATGATTTAGTGACTTGTCCAGGATGTACCCCGCCTCTCGCCCATAGTCAGCTGGGATAGATTCCAGCTCGCCTCCAACCCTGTAGAACAGGATAAGCAGCTACAGATAATGGATGGATGGATGGATGGTGGCACTTTTTGACGAGAGCTAATGTGATCTGGTAAGAAATTCTAAACATCTATATGATGTCCGCGACGCCGTCTCCGCTTTTGCTTCTTTCTAAACAGGTACGTTATTATGACTTCCTCCACCGTCGCCATGTTTGTTGTTGTCAGACACGTTTGACTCTGAGCTGCCCTCTAGTGGACGTATTGCTTAACATCGATGCAAACCTAAAGAACACAGTTTGAATCGGACATCATTTATTTACTTTCGTACATAAAGGTAGCATCAACGCGTCTTTACTGTTACCATGGTTACCAAAGCTGATTATATTCCTATAACTGCATCTCATGAAGTGTTTTATTTCTCTTATACCACAGCAGTGTTGCATTCCTTAATTCATTAAGCGACACTTCATACATTGAAAATGTTTATAGCGACATTGAACGTTGTTGAACTTTTATAAACAAGTTAGTTCCCTCATTCAACAGCCTTGGATTTTTTTTTTTTACAAAGCTCTGAAACTGGAGACTCTTTCCATCCTTCCATAAATGCTGTGCAAATGTTTCCTCACTGAACTTCAACATATCAATGGATTATACATTGTTAATTTGTTTATTATTCACCTTTGATTATGTAGATCATCCACTATATGAGTCCTCGTGAAAGTTGTTGCCATAGAAACGACAACGCACTAGAATGAGCATATGATTACAAACCTGCTGCTGTCGAAAGGAAAGAAAATCAATGTCTTCTGATTTGAGAATTGAACAGCGCTGTGATGGAAGCTGCTTTATTACTCCTCCTTACAGTCTTTATGTTCTTTGGAGGACAAGGAGAAGAAGAAAAATGTCGTGTTTCTCATTTGCACTTCTCCTTTTCTCAGTCATTCATCCTTCTGAGAAAGTTGAGCCTGCTCCTTGTTTCTGTCTTTTGTGTGTCTGTAACTTAGCCGTCTCTCTCTCTCTCTCTCTCTTTCTTTCTCTCTCTCTCTCTCTCTCTCTCACCAGGTGTGTGAACACTCACTTCCTCCACCTCCATCTCAAAACCCGTCTCACTCTCTCAACACAACACTGTAAATACCATAAGATTGTAAACCACGAGCAAGCTTTAGTCATTTATCGAGAGACCAAAACATTCATAAATCACCTAACTGATGACCAACATGGACCGACTGCATCATCATCATCATCATCATCATCAGTGAAGTCAGTGTTATTAACGCAGCTCTCATTCAGCTGCACAGTGCTCCAAAACCAGACCAATAAACTACTGAGGAAAAGATGAGTGAAAGTAAACATCAGCTCAACGCAGGACACAGGAATGAGAATAAACACTTTATTCTCAGACACAGCCTCACTATTCTGTTGCTTTTTTTTTTTAACTCTATTTTTTCCTTTAGTTCACCGCAGTATCCTAAACTCAGACCGTCACACTCGCAGGCTTGGCTCCGTGTTTGAAAAATGGCTGCTGGAGAAACTTCAAGACCTTCCAGCTCTTTGATTTCTGTTTCCTCCGCCAAATAATCGCCAACATTTTTTTCCCTTTTCAAAGCCTTTGAAGTAAAAGTGACTCTGTGACATTATCCAGGCCATTTAATATTCAACCATTACCTCTCTCTCTCTTTCTGTCTCTCTCTCTCTCTTTCCCCATCTCTCTCTCCCTCTCTATGTCTCTCCCCGTCTCTCTCTCTCTCTCTGTCTCTCTCTCTTTCCCCATCTCTCTCTCCCTCTCTATGTCTCTCCCCGTCTCTCTCGCTCTCTGTCTCTCTCTCTCCTCATCTCACTTTCTCTCTCCCCATCTCTCTCTCTCTCCCTGTCTCTCTCTCTCTTTCCCCATCTCTCTCTCCCTCTCTATATCTCTCCCCGTCTCTCTCTCTGTCTCTCTCCTCATCTCACTTTCTCTCTCCCCATCTCTCTCTCTCTCTTTCCCCATCTCTCTCTCTCTGTCTCTCTCACTCTTTCCCCATCTCTCTCTCTCTCCCACTGTCTGTCTCTCTCTCTCTCTTCCCCTGTCTGTCTGTCTGTCTCTCTCTCTCTCTCCATCTGTCTGTATCTCTTATCCCATCTCCCTTCCAGTCTCTCTCTCCCTCTCTATATCTCTCCCCATCTCTCTCTCTCTCCTCATCTCACTTTCTCTCTCCCCATCTCTCTCTCCCTGTCTCTCTCTCTCTTTCCCCACCTCTCTCTCTCAGTCTCTGTCTCTCTCACTCTTTCCCCATCTCTCTCTCTCCCACTGTCTGTCTCTCTCTCTATCTGTCTCTCTCTCCCCCTCTCTGTTTGTCTGTCTGTCTCTCTCTGTAACACTTGCCCCATCTCCCTTCCAGTCTCTCTCTCTCTCTCCCTGTCTGTCTGTCTCTCTCTCTCTCTCTCTCTCCATCTGTCTGTATCTCTTATCCCATCTCCCTTCCAGTCTCTCTCTCCCTCTCTATATCTCTCCCCATCTCTCTCTCTCTCCTCATCTCACTTTCTCTCTCCCCATCTCTCTCTCCCTGTCTCTCTCTCTCTTTCCCCACCTCTCTCTCTCAGTCTCTGTCTCTCTCACTCTTTCCCCATCTCTCTCTCTCCCACTGTCTGTCTCTCTCTCTATCTGTCTCTCTCTCCCCTCTCTGTTTGTCTGTCTGTCTCTCTCTGTAACACTTGCCCCATCTCCCTTCCAGTCTCTCTCTCTCTCTCCCTGTCTGTCTGTCTCTCTCTCTCTCTCCACATCTGTCTGTATCTCTTATCCCATCTCCCTTCCAGTCTCTCTCTCTCTCAATTGGCCCCCCATTGAACAGCGCCTTCATTCGGCTCGCTTTCCCAACACACACGCACACATGTTATGAGAGGCTTCCCAGTTGCCATGGCAACGGGCTCAGCAGGCTCCAAAACTGTGATTTCATAGCCACGAGGAGCCAATGTGAAGAGGCTCCGCCCACCGGTGACACGACCTTTGAACTCAGAGAAGGAAAATCTGCCGAGATAACATCAGCAGGTCGAAGAGAGCGCAAACATGAAAGCAGACCCCGGGAGAGCAGACCTCACACTCAGAGCCCCATCCTCACTTTAGAGTGTGTGTGTGTGTGTGTGTGTGTGTGTGTGTGTGTGTGAGAGAGAGCAAGCGCGAGAGAGAAGGATCATGTGCATGAATTACTGGTCCAAATAAAGTTCTTATTAAATCTGTGGAATGTACACACACGCACACGTACGTACACACACACACACAGACCGATACACAAGCAGTGAGTTGTACACGCAGACAGCAAGACAGCGAGACAGAGTGAGAGCAAGACAGATAGACACACGCACCGACGCATGGCCGTACAGTTTGAGTTCTCAGGCCTCTCTCTCAGACAGGAAGTTGAGGAAAATCCTGAACACACTCCAGTGAGCGTGGTGAGGTCGAGGTCAGGCCACACACCTGTGTGTGTGTGTGTGTGTGTGTGTGCGCACACGCATGTATGTATATCAGGTATGAGCAATGTGCCAATGGAAGAGGAAGCAGGGCCAGCCAGTGAGAGGAAGTCAAGGAATAAACTCTTCAGAAATGAACACAGCAGTTTCCTCTAATGAAGTGTTTTTGTGATCAGCCTCAACGGCAAAAGCTGGATCGTTCGAGTTCTGAACCCACAGCCGAGCATGCGTACGTGTGTGTTTAGAGTGTGTGTGTTTGAGAGTGTGTGTATGAGTATACACGTTGAGAATGAGAGAGCCATGAGTGCAGCTCCACACCCCAATCTGAGTGCTCTCTAAATTACAAACACCCAGCCTCGTTCTGTCGAACCGCTCGAGCCATAAATCAGCCCGACCCAGAATCCACTGAGGGGGAAAGAGGACGAGAGACTAAACAGGGGAGAGAGAGAGAGAGAGAGACAGAAAGAGAGAGACAGAGAGAGTGAGAGAGAGACAGAGAGAGAAACAGTGCGAGCAAGAGAGACAGAGAGAGAGACAGACAGAGACAGCAAGAGAGAGACAGAAAGAGAGAGAGAGAAACAGAGCAAGCAAGAGAGAGACAGAGAGAGAGAGAAAGAGCAAGCAAGAGAGAGACAGAGAGAGAGAGATAGAGAGAGCAAGAGAGAGACAGAAAGAGAGAGAGAAACAGAGTGAGCAAGAGAGAGACAGAGAGAGTGAGAGAGAGACAGAAAGAGAGAGAGAAACAGAGCAAGCAAGAGAGAGAGAAACAGAGCGAGCAAGAGAGAGACAGAGAGAGAGACAGACAGAGAGAGAGATAATGAGAGACAGACAGAGTGAGAGCGCGAGAGAGAGATATTCCATAACAGCTGCCTCTTCATTTCAATATTATAAAATCATGTGTTTCCGCTGCATTTAAGTGCCTGTGCGTGCTGCCCTGTTGAGAGGCAAGAATGACTGCATGTGCACGCACACACACACACACGTCACCATAGCAACATAAAACTTTCGAAAAATTCTTCCAGAACCTTCCAAAACATGCATCACTTCACCCCAGACACATTCAGCTCATCATCAGACTCCTCCGTCATCACACCATCACCATCTGTACAGAAACCGCTTCAGTGTAGCTGAATAATTCAGTACTAAATACATTCAGACATATTCTATTATCCAAATCTACTCTTAAATAAAACTCCGCCTTCAAAATGTAGGCCACGCCTCCTTCCCTGCCTCCAAACTATGCCTGAAGACAAAAGTGATTCAGCTTTGATTGGTTTTATCTGCGACATCATCTGTCTGTCTTTATACAGAACAGCACGTCATACAGAGTCGGAAACCACACGCACGTCTGGTCGAGACCCCGAGCACCTCGACCACAGGGGCGTGTCCGGAGGAGCAAACATGTCCGACAAGAAGATCGTAGCACAAGCCCGAGTGGTGCAACATAAAAAAGCGTTTGTCCTTGCAGTGTCCTGACGATGTCACAGTCCCACGTGGCCGGGAGTCTGAGAACGCAAAACTGTCCATGATCTATGGGTGGGCGGGGCTTACTCACTCTCCCCTGTCAATCACAGTGGCACCAGGCTGAGAAGATTGTGGCTAAAATTGTACAAAAAAAAGTGTTTATATTTCCAAGGAACTTTTCAGCCCAAAAGTTTTCAGACACGGGAAAGGAGGAAAGTGCAGTTTTGAAGTGTCTTCTTTGTTGCTGTAGCAACAAGAAAAATACACAGAGTCCTGGACCCTGTTGTGGAACTGATATAGTTCAAGAAATCACACACACAAAAAAAAAAAGTAGAAAAGGTGATGTGCATATAAACGCTTACCTTGCCGAGGACGGTGAGGCAGCTGGGGTCGAGCTCAGGCTGCTCCAGCTTGACCACGCCCACCCAGCCATACTCATACAGATCCTCCTCATCGTTATTATTACACAGACCCAGAGGATGCATCTGTAACACACACACACAGAAATATAAACACCAATGCCATCTCATACCGTAACACACCTACGTATAACAAACAGTAATACAAACGTTTGCCTGATTCCTTCCCTCACACACTCGTACTGGTGCGAAATCACCAACATCAGGGCGGTGTGACGAAACCGAGTTACTGTTACCATCTGCAAGTAGGTTATTTTCCTCTAACAGCACATCCCAAAGTGTTTTATTTCTCTTATACTACAGCAAGTTGCTAGCAACAACACACACACACACACACACACACACACACACAAACATGTTGTACTTTTTATCCACTTATAGTTACATTTCATGATTCAGGAACTGGTAGTTATTGAACAATTATTCCATGAAATCGAGTCGTACATGAGCTGATAGCCGACGAGGCGCATAGCACTGAGTTGTCTACAGTCCATGTGCGAGGAGATTGAGTGGAATAACTGTTTTATTCTATCCACATTCACTGGATTTTGAGAAACAGAGCATTTTTATTTTTTGCAAATTCGATAAATAACAAGAGTGCTCTGATACCCCTTTCCCACCAAATCAGTTCCAGGGCTGGTTCGGGGCCAGTGCTGGTGCTGGTTCACAACTCGTTCAACTTGCGAGCCAGCTGAGAACCAGTTTGCTTTTCCATAGCTCGCAGTGCTAAGCGGAGCCACGTCATTACGTCGCTGTATACGTCAGTTACGGCGCGACGTTTACATAAACCTTGGCGCGAATATCAAAGAAAAAACAACACGGAAGAAGCAGCAGCAGCAGCAACAACAACAACAATAATAATAATGGATGACTTCGCGTTTGTACAGCTGCTGCTTCTCGTCGCTTAAAAATGGCGATCTTTCGCGGTCTTGTTATTGTTGTTGGTCTTAACAACTCCGCCCCCCCGCTGACGTAAGCGGTTCTTTCCTCTGGCCCAGCAGAGAGTTGGTGCTAGCCTGGAACCGGTTTTTCTGGCCCCAGAGCCAGTTCTTTGTCAGTGGAAACAGAAAACCCAGTTCCAAACTAAGCACTGGCCCCGAACCAGCCCTGGAACTGCTTTGTCCACCAAAGGGGCATGAGGGCACAATATCCCCCGCTGGCAACTGTGCCATAACTCTGGTAAAATGCGACTGAATTGAACAAAATTACAATATGCGTATTACCGACATATAAAAAAGAATCCCGTCAAGTTTCATGAAATTCCTCCAAAAATTGTGAGAGGAGTTGATTTCAGAAGGCAAGTACACCTTCATGAAATTGTGAAAGTACAAGGTTGTTAATCAAGGCCTGTAACTCTGGTAAAATGTGACCAAACTGAACAAAATAACAAAATGCATATTACTGACATATAACAATGCCTTTTACCAAGTTTGGTGAAATTCATCCAAAAATTGTAAGAGGAGTTGAGTTCAGAAGGTGAGTACCCTTCCTGGGACAGACGGACATTGCCATGACATAATCCCCCTTCGGGCCTTTCATCCAGAGGGGGACAAAAACTTTATACAAAATGTCCGACAAAATCATTTCCGCTTAGAATGCAAACAAACCGGCGAAATGACGAGCAATTTGTGAAAAATGCGCTAATAATAATAATAATAATAATAATTCTTGAAAAATAAAAAAGATAAGTTCTTACCATCAAATACTTTTATTCAATATTTTATTGCTTTTTTTTGTATTTTGGGGTTTTTTTGTTTTTGAGTAGAGTTTTTATTTCGTCCACCATTTCGTTTTTCTCTACTCACAGTATATGAGCTGATATCCTAGTAGTAGAGTAGCCAATCAAAACACGCGATTGCTCATATCCAGTGAATGTGGATAGAATAAATCCTGTTATCTGTTATGTTAGAGCAGCTACAACGTAGACAAACTTGTGTTGCCAAGAAACGCTCAAATCCCTCTATCTTGGAAAGTTTTTTGCACTGCAAAAAATATGTTTTGAGAAAATATCTTTAATATGGATGAATTTATCTAAAATGTCTTATTAGTAGATTATTATAACTCAAATATAAGATTATTTCGCTTACTTTTCAGCACTTACTCATTTTGGGACTCAGACACAAACAGTCTCAGCATTTAAATCTGGGCTGAAAACATATCTGTTAATAGTTATGTTAAAACTATAATCAATTTCGTGGCTTCACAGTTGTACTTTATGACTCTATAGGACACTGTTATAGAAGTGAGTTATTTAAAATCACGTTGTCCAGATGAGGACAGGTTCCCTTTTGAGTCTGGTTCCTCTTGAGGTTTCTTCCTCGTGTCGTCTGAGGGAGTTTTTCCTCACCATCGTCGTAATCATCAGGGATAAATGAGGGATAAAATTAGCTCATGTTTAAAATCTTTAAATTTCTGTAAAGCTGCTTTGCGACTATGTCTGTTGTTAAAAGCGTGATACAAATAAACTTGACTTGACTTGATTTCAAGCTTTAAATTCTCTTATTCTATTGGCAAATAATTTTGCAGATTTTAAGCATTTAATTCTACAAAGAAGCAAAATTATCTGCCAATAGAAGAAGACAATTTAAAGCTTGAAATGAGTAAAAGAGTCTAAAAGTAAGTGAAATAATCTTATATTTGAGTTCTAATAATCTTATAAGAAATATTAGATTAATTCATTCATATGAAAGATATTTTCTCTAAACAAAATATCATTTTTTGCAGTGTGGGGGAAAAAACCCCTCAAGGCTACAGCTTTTCCTCTGACCATTACAAAGCACCGACGCTGGAGACTCCTTCCATAAATGTTATACAAACATCACCTGACCGAAAACTCTTACCAGAGAAACACCAACGTACAAGAGCGAGTGCATTAATATGAATAATCAACCTGCGATTTGCAGCTGCACTACTGTCTGAGGTGTTGCTGTAGAAAATGAAGCGCACCTGATTTCTGACCAATCAGAATCCAGAATACAACAGAGCTGTGGTATAAACTTCATACCATCGCTGTTACCACTGTGAGAGTTTATAACAAAAGGAATGTGTTTAGTGCATTAGCAATGAAATTAGATATTATTTTATTGAATACACGACCATAAGCTTTCCTTTCCACATCTGGATGAAAAGCGATTTTGATGTTAAAGAAGAACAACAGGGGATTTATACTTTGCTCACGTGCTGTGCCTCGATGTTAATTAGAAAAACAAAACCTGCGAACAAACAGATGAAGAGTTTGGTTCCAAAACGCTATATATCCAATTCCACTGTTTCGAGAAAAATCACTTTTTCTGATTACAGGAAGTGATAAAAGGAAAATCCTGTTTTAATGTCATGGTCCTACCTGTGGGCTTCTCTCTTCAGCTGCAGTTCTCCCAAGCCTCAGTGTCAGATCGTCTGCAACTTCCAGCGTGATCACCTGCTCTGTGTTCCTACTACTCTGACTCCTGACGATATTCTGTCCCGTCTGACTCTGTCTGCTCTCCAGCCCCGGGTAACCTGATCTGCCTTCTGTCCTGTCGACTCTGCCTCTTGCCTGCCTCTCCTGTACCTTCGCCTGATCTCCAGCTTGCTGAGGGGCTACTGCTGGGAGACTGCCTGTAACCCAAGTGCTGTTAGCCTACAGCCACACCTCTTTGACTACGCCTGCTCTTGTCTGATCTCAGAAGCTAAGCAGGGTCGGGCCTGGTCAGTACTTGGATGGGAGATCTCAGATGTCACCACCATGCTCCCACCAGCCATCCTGGCCTCTCAGTCCTGCAGCCACTGAACTTCACACACATTCTCCCAACTCCCTTTTCCCCTGTTATTAATAAACTGTGGTTTGAGTGCATTTGATCTCCTCTCCTGTCTGGTCCTTGACAGAACGATCTGACCAAGACATGGAGTCAGCGCCTCTGCCCTAGACCGGCTGCAGCGCACCAAAGGGGATGTCTGCTGACGTTGCAGCCCTGATCCAGCTTGAGCAACAGCAACAATGACTGGACCTAGCACCCCCTGCTCCTCCGAGTCAACCATCGTTGCACCAGTCCCTGTCATACCTGCTGCTGACTGGCCAGCTCCGGGAGGTACTCCTGCTGCACTCGATGCCCTGGAACCCAAGGTTGGCAGTCCGGAGCATTTTGACAGTGACCCCTCCCAAGTCTGTGCTTTCCTGACCAGCTGCCGGTTGCTGTTCGACCTGCAGCCCAGAACCTTCGCAGCGAAGGTGGCCTTCGTCATCACTCGTCTGACTGGCCGCGCCCGCCTGTGGGGGACTGCTGAGTATGAACGCTGGACACCGGCGTGTGCCTCCTTCTCCCTGTTTGCAGTGGAGATGATTAAGGTCTTCGACCTGGGCTCGTCGGCGGTAGAGGCATCCGGAGGACTGATGAGTATTCGCCAAGGCAGATGAACAGTGGCTGACTACTCGATCGATTTCTGGACCTTGGCCCAGCGCAGCAAGTGGAACATGCACGCGCTGGTGGAAGCCTTTCTGCACAGCCTGGCCGACTACATGAAGGACGAATTGGTCTCGTACGAACAACCGTTGACACTCGATGAGGCCATCGCCCTGGCCGTCCGCATTGACCGCCGGGTCCAGACCCGTCGACGAGAGAGGGCCCGCCAGACTCAGTCAGTCATCAGCGCACGGAGAAGCCCGAGCTCACCGGACATAGGAGGGGCCCGGCTGAGCTCAATGATCATCCAATCCTCCACCAGCCAGAAACCTATGCTCCAAGTTTGCCTTCGTCTGTCAGATTCCACCTACACCCTGGCCGCCCTGGTTGACTCTGGCGCCGAGGCTAACATCATGGACACCGAGCTTGCGCGCCAGTTGGGTCTGCAAAGCCATCGCTTATCCTCTCCCGTTCCAGCCAGGGCGCTGGATGGCCATCTCCTTGGGACCGTCACCCGCCTCACTACCTCTGTCCCGATGACTCTGTCAGGCAACCACCACGAAATCATCCAGTTTCACCTGCTCCGTTCCCCCGGCCAACCTCTCATCCTGGGCTATCCATGGCTCCACCAGCACAGTCCTCACCTCGACTGGGCCACTGGAGCGATAAGAGAATGGGGCAAGGACTGCCACTGGACCTGCTTACGAGCCTCCACTCTAACCCCTCGTACTCCACCTGCCAGCTCTGCCCCCGACCTCACTAATGTCCCAGTGTGTTATCACAGCCTTCGGGAGGTATTCAGCAAAGCCAAGGCCACTTCCTTGCCTCCTCACCGGCCCTACGACTGCGCCATTGATCTCCTCCCAGGCACTGCACCACCCAAGGGCCGTCTCTACTCTCTGTCCGCCGCGAAAAGGAAGGTGATGGAGGCCTACATCAGTGACTCTCTGGCTGCCGGCCTCATCTGTCCATCCTCTTCTCCCGCCGGCGCTAGGTTCTTCTTCATGGGAAAGAAGGATGGATCCCTGCGCCCCTGCATCGATTACAGGGGTCTCAACGACATCACCGTCAAGAACCGATACCCTCTCCCACTGCTTACCTCCGCCTTCGAGCTGCTCCAGGGAGCCACGATCTTCACCAAACTCGATCTCCGGAATGCCTACCACCTGGTTCGGATAAGGGAGGGAGACGAGTGGAAGACCGCGTTCAACACCCCCACCGGTCACTATGAATACCGGGTGATGCCGTTTGGCCTTACCAACGCGCCAGCGGTATTCCAGGCTCTGGTGAATGATGTCCTGCGAGATATGTTGAACAAGTTCGTGTTCGTTTTCCTCGACGACATCCTGATCTTCTCAAAAACCCTGTCCGAACACACCCAGCATGTCCAGCAAGTGCTCCGTCGTCTCCTTGAAAACTCCCTCTCCGTCAAGGCAGAGAAGTGTGAGTTTCACGCCAAGTCTGTGGTGTTCCTGGGGTACATCATGGCAGAGGGGAGCATCCAGATGGACCCTGCCAAAGTCTCAGCAGTGACTTCATGGCCAGTACCAGAGAGCAGCAAGAAGCTTCAGCAGTTCCTGGGCTTCGCTAATTTCTACAGGAAATTCATTCGTAATTACAGCACCTTTGCGTCACCCCTCACCGCCTTGACCAGCACCAAACAGCCCTTCACCTGGACTCCGGCTGCCAACGAAGCCTTTGCCACCCTCAAGGCTCGGTTCACCACTGCTCCCGTCCTCCAGATGCCAGATGTGGAGCGGCAATTCATCATTGAGGTGGACGCCTCGGATGTGGGAGTTGGGGCAGTGCTCTCACAGAGGTCAGCGGATGACAACAAACTCCACCCCTGTGCGTTCTTCTCCTGCCGGCTATCGCCGGCCGAACGCAATTACGACATAGGCAACCGGGAACTGCTGGTGGTCAAGTTCGCCCTGGAGGAATGGCGTCACTGGCTGGAGGGGTGCGTAGTCTCATTCCTGGTCTGGACAGACCATAAGAATCTGGAATACATCCGCACCGCCAAACGACTCCACCCCAGACAGGCCCGCTGGGCTCTCTTTTTCACCAGATTCAATTTCACCCTTTCATACCAGCCCGGATCTCGCAACACCAAGCCTGACGCACTCTCCCGCCAGTTCCAGAAGGATGATGCCTCCTCCAAGGATCCGGCTCCCATCCTACCTGACCCCTGTATCGTTGCTGCTCTGACCTGGGACATCGAAGAACGAGTGCGGGAAGCCCTCCGTGACCAACCCAGCCCCAGTGCATGCCCTGCAAGTCGCCTCTTTGTTCCTGAAGACCTGCGATCCCAGGTTATACAATGGGGACATGACTCCCGTCTAGCCTGCCACCCTGGTTCCACTCGCACCTACCACCTGCTCGCCCAACGGTTCTGGTGGCCGTCTATGAGCAGGGATGTGCGAGACTTCGTCTGAGCCTGCCCTACCTGTAATCAGAATAAATCCTCCAGCCGGCCTCCTGCCGGTTTGCTCCAGCCTCTGCCCGTGCCTATGCGACCCTGGTCCCACATTTCCCTGGATTTTGTTACGGGTCTGCCCCCTTCTAACGGGATGACTGTCATACTCACCATCGTGGACCGTTTTAGCAAGATGACACACTTTGTTCCCCTCCCAAAACTACTGTCGGCCAAAGAGACCACCCAGATTGTCCTGCAGCAGGTCTTTCACATCCATGGGCTGCCCAGGGACATCGTTTCGGACCGGGGGCCGCAATTCACCTCCTCTTTCTGGAAGGAATTCTGTCACCTGCTCGGGGCCACCGCCAGCCTCACCTCCGGATTCCGACCCCAGTCCAACAGCCAGTCTGAGCGGACTAACCAGGAGTTGGAGAAGGCACTTCGGTGCATGGCGTCACGCAACCCTAGGGCCTGGTGTGAGCACCTGCTGTGGGTGGAATACTCTCACAACTCCCTCACCAGCTCAGCCACTGTACTGTCCCCATTCCACTGCGTGTATGGCTACCAACCACCCCTGTTCCCCAGCCAGGAGGGAGAGGTCACCTGCCCGTCTGCCCTCACCTATGCACGCCGATGCCGCCACACCTGGTCTCAAGCCAGCGCTGCACTCCTCAAGTCAGTCACCAGCTACTCCATTGGAGCCAACCGGCAGAGGACGCCTGCGCCCACCTACCAGGTGGGCCAGAAGGTGTGGTTGTCAGCCAAGGACCTGCCCCTCCAGATGGAGTCTCGTAAGCTGGCACCTCGGTTCGTTGGACCATTTCCGATCCAGAGGATAATCAGCCAGTCTGCTGTCCGGCTCCGACTGCCCAAGTCTATGAGAGTGCACCCCACCTTCCACGTCTCAAAGATTAAGCCAGTGCACGAGAGCCCGCTGGTCCCAGCTGCACCTTCTCCTCCTCTTCCTCGTCTCATCGATGGTGGCCCGGTCTACTCTGTCCGGCGACTGCTGAAGTCACGGCGCAGGGGCAGGGGCCTCCAATACCTGGTGGATTGGGAGGGCTATGGTCCTGAGGAGAGGATGTGGGTTCCTGCTGGGAAAATTCTAGACCGTACCCTCATCAGCACCTTTCATCGCCTGCATCCGGACCAGCCAGCCAACCGGAGGGGTCGACCAAGGGGTCCTTGTCGGAATGACGATGCGCCAACCGCTACTGTCCCCGAGTCCGATTCTGAACCAGATCCTGAGGCCTTGGACACTGACCGGTCAGAGGAATTCTGACCCTCCAACGGGATTCCCCCTCCTCCCGCCCATCTTGGTGGATCTGTGGCAAGGGACTTCTGGAGCCGTCCCTTGAGGGGGGGGGGGGGGGGGTTCTGTCATGGTCCTACCTGTGGGCTTCTCTCTTCAGCTGCAGTTCTCCCAAGCCTCAGTGTCAGATCGTCTGCAACTTCCAGCGTGATCACCGGCTCTGTGTTCCTACTACTCTGACTCCTGACGATATTCTGTCCCGTCTGACTCTGTCTGCTCTCCAGCCCCGGTAACCTGATCTGCCTTCTGTCCTGTCGACTCTGCCTCTTGCCTGCCTCTCCTGTACCTTCGCCTGATCTCCAGCTTGCTGAGGGACTACTGCTGGGAGACTGCCTGTAACCCAAGTGCCGTCAGCCTACAACCACACATCTCTGACTATGCCTGATCTCGTCTGATCTCAGAAGCTAAGCAGAGTCGGGCCTGCTCAGTACTTGGATGGGAGACCTCAGATGTCACCATCATGCTCCCTCTGGCCTCTCAGTCCTCCAGCCACTGAACTTCACACACATTCTCCCAACTCCCTTTTCCCCTGTTATTAATAAACTGTGGTTCGAGTGCATTTGATCTCCTCTCCTGTCTGGTCCTTAATATTTAAAATTTATTGACTAACTCCTTAATGATAATAAACTTCAAAAATGAAATCCAGAACTAATTAGCAGCATTTAATTGAACCAAATAAAACATTTTTTGTCAAGTCGCTACATATCCACGCCACGGCATTTTCCCCCAAAATGCTACTTATCCCTTTCTATTTAAAGTGCATTTAACCGTGTTCTTTCAAGAGAGATTATTTTATTTTATAGATTTTTTTTTAGATTATTTTATCGAAATAATTCAACGTGAAATTGTCCAGTAAATGCGAGAACTGCCAAAGTGATTCCCTACTTCATGGGCGCAGCCATCTTAGAAGACTTCACACCAATGGCGGCCTTTGATTAGCCAAATGGATATGTCTGGTTTTGAGAAAAAAAAAAATCAGTGATGGCGCTTGTTGCATTTTGGAATGAAAGGCCGTAATGCAGTGTGTAAATCAATAGCAAATATCGTGTTTTGGCAAAAACTGAATACGGTACGAGTAAGATATGATAATTGCTGATGGTTTGGTTGCGGGAGTTTCAATTTTTCAAATTTGGTGTTTATCGCGGTTTGGAACCAAAAATTCTTCATATGTTCATGAACATCTCATTATCTCTAGCCGCTTTATCCTTCTACAGGGTCGCAGGCAAGCTGGAGCCTATCCCAGCTGACTACGGGCGAAAGGCGGGGTACACCCTGGACAAGTCGCCAGGTCATCACAGGGCTGACACATAGACACAGACAACCATTCACACTCACATTCACACCTACGGTCAATTTAGAGTCACCAGTTAACCTAACCTGCATGTCTTTGGACTGTGGGGGAAACCGGAGCACCCGGAGGAAACCCACGCGGACACGGGGAGAACATGCAAACTCCACACAGAAAGGCCCTCGCCGGCCACGGGGCTCAAACCCGGACCTTCTTGCTGTGAGGCGACAGCGCTAACTACTACACCACCGTGCCGCCTGTTCATGAACAGTTTGCATTAATTATCTTGTTAGGTAAAGCACTCTCACTTCTTTTCCTGGCAAATCATCTTGAATAACAACTGGAAAATGTTTAGATGACTGCAAAGCGTTTGTTGTGCCGAAGCTGCTCAGTCAGCTCTTTTGTGACGAAAAACTTTTGAGATAAAATGTACGAGTTCTCCTTGGTCGTTTCGCTTAGCCTTTTATTTGAATTTTTCCATCAGACACTTTCATGCAGGTCTGCGATTCAAATGGCAGCTCTTGCTATTTGAATAACACACACTTTCAAAATCACGATCGTTCCTCCCCAATGGCTGCACACACATAAACTCGGGTAACTCCACCAGCTTGGATCAAAGCGAAGCCGCGCTGCAGGTGCTGATAGAAACGACTCGATGTTGGAGGGGAAGAAGTAGGCTAAAGATTATTCGCTATTTACATAACCGCTGAAAGAGGTCACACTTGGAGCGGCGCGCTTTACGGCTTTGTAATTCTTATCACCACAATATCAAACACGCGATTGCTTTACTCAATAACACTATAAACCTGAGCAAGGGAACATTTTCAGGCTTTAAAAAGTTGCACAAATGGGTTGGGTTAATGCATGTAGTCTTCTGAACACACACACACACACACACACACCTGTGAAGACACCTGAAGGACTTTAACTGCTTTTACATGGGAACAAGTTGCCTCGGTCTAAACACAATTTGTTCCGGGACATTCTGACACCGCTGGATGCAACTTGTTCCACAACATCTTGTTCCAGGTGCAACTTGTTCCCGCTTACCATCTAAACACAATCTGTGGTCAGTAGGAGGGCTTTCACCTGCGCTGTAGCGTTCATCCGGGTCATTTATCATCCAGCCCAGACCGCTTCACAGCAAATTCACTGCTCAGTTCTCCTCCAGTGCTTTTCCTTGTCAAACTTCTCCGCCTTTAAAGCTATACCGTTTTTCAGATTTTTCAAATTTAGATCATAAAAAGAATTTTCCCCGACACCTAATTATTTTTGTTTAGTGGACCCAAAGCTACTGAATTCGAATCACAGACTTCCAATTTTATGAGTTTTTTTTAAAAACAGAACAATTAATGAATTTATCTCCACGTGGCCCTAAATTCTCTGGTATTTTTTCCTGCTTCACCATGACCCAATACAAGATACTACATCATTCATGACATGGTGGGCTTTCCCCGTTCGCGCAAGGCATTGTGGGATACAAACTTGAAACAGGAGAGAAAAATGGAGGACGTGAGTGTGCGAATGAAACGTGAAAGAGCGACTACAGTAACGGAAAGAAAGCGAGAAGAAAAGACGTTATGTTATATACGAAGGAAAGGAAACGCAGGACCAAATTAATAAATATCGGTGCTCAGCGAGCACCTCGGTGTGATCAGCTGTTCGTTTAGCGACAGAATGATGGAACTGTCAATGCATGGGCAAAGGGAAACCTGTACATGCGCACACACACACACGGACTTCCTCTGTCTGCTTGACTGCGCGAAGCGAGCGATTTCATGCACGTTATTTGCTTTAATCCCCTCAAATTAAATAACTTCCCAGCCACAGAGTGGCCTGATATTTTGTGAGATATTACAGAAATAAACAGATATCACAATGACCACATTTCAGAGGGAACTAAATTTCACTGATTTTATGAAATCGAAAGGCCGTCTCACTTTAATTTATTTACACAGAGATGAAAGTGTGAGTGAAAATGCAACAGATGGAGCTCATGATAAAGATAAAGCAAATGTCAAAGTGTGACTGTAATGATGCACAGTTAAACAGTGATGTTGTGAATAATAGTGCATGAAGTGATTTGTGTTCAGACATCAGTGTTGATTCTGGATTCCACATGAACCAGTGAAATGGTGAGAATGAAGACCAGGAAAGCAGGCTGTCATTTCTCTCTCTCTCTCTCTCTCTCTCCCCCCATCTGTCCTTCTCTCTCTGTCCCCCTCTCTCTCTCTCTCTGTCCCCCCCTCTGTCTGTCTCTCTCTCTCTCTCTGTCCCTCTGTCTCTATCTCTGTCCACCTCTCTTTCTCTCTCTCTCTGTCCCTTTCTCTCTCTCTCTGTCCACCTCTCTCTGTCCCTTTCTCTCTCTCTCTCTCTGTCCACCTCTCTCTGTCCCTTTCTCTCTCTCTGTCCACCTCTCTCTGTCCCTTTCTCTCTCTCTCTCTCTCTCTCTGTCCACCTCTCTCTGTCCCTTTCTCTCTCTCTCTCTGTCCACCTCTCTCTGTCCCTTTCTCTCTCTCTGTCCACCTCTCTCTGTCCCTTTCTCTCTCTCTGTCCACCTCTCTCTGTCCCTTTCTCTCTCTCTCTCTCTGTCCACCTCTCTCTGTCCCTTTCTCTCTCTCTCTCTGTCCACCTCTCTCTGTCCCTTTCTCTCTCTCTCTCTGTCCACCTCTCTCTGTCCCTTTCTCTCTCTCTGTCCACCTCTCTCTGTCCCTTTCTCTCTCTCTCTGTCCACCTCTCTCTGTCCCTTTCTCTCTCTCTGTCCACCTCTCTGTGTCCCTTTCTCTCTCTCTTTCTCTGTGTGCCTCTCTCTCTGTCTCTCTCTGTCTGTCCCTCTCTCTCTCTCTCACACACACACACGTCCCAGTGAGTTTCCCCTGGAGGCCCCATGAGAGTCTGAATGCTGCACTGCCTCACCCAGAATCCCCCTCTTTCTCTCACTCTCCCTAATCCATCTCTTTCTCTCCTTTCTCCACCGCCGCTAGAGGTGTCCCTCATCTCCCTCCCTCCCTCCATCCCTCCCTCCCCACCACCCGGTCTCATTCCAAACCCTAAGGGGGAGAAGCGGTGTTTCACATGTGGATCTTCTTACACAGTCGGAGCGGTGTGTATCGAGTCCTGCGCAGTCGTCCACCAGCGAAAACTCAGCGCCACAGGACTCGGACTCCTTCTCAATAGAGCCAGTGATGCACATTTACAGAGCTTAGCATGGGATATGGACAAGCGCCAAATGCCTGAGCATAACACCCAACCATCCCACCTCAAAACACACACACACACACACACACACACACACACACACACACACACACACACACACACAGGTGCCATGTTCACTATACTCAAGAAAATACATGTGAAAATGTTTAAAGGGGCAAAGTTTGGAATCAAAACCCTACATACACACACACACACACACACACACTCAACTCAGTCACTAACACAAATCACAGGGCCTTTGATCATCCAACAACAGCTACTTCAGCCCCCTCACTACTATCGCCCCTGGTTACATAGCTGCCCCCCTCCCTCCCACACACACACACACACACACACACACACACACACACACACACACACACACACACACACACACACACTTCAATAGCTCCCCATGCTTTTTTGGTGTGTGGCATGGCATGCTGTGCTGGCTGCCTTTGAAAAGGGCTCGTCAGAGTTTTAGAGAGATTCAAAGCAGCCTCTGTGTGTGTGTGTGTGTGTGTGTGTGTGTGTGTGTGTGTGTGTGTGTGTGTGTGTGTGTCCTTTCTGCAGTCCATGAGAAATGAGAAACATCAGATGAGGTAGATTAGACTTCAACAACAACAACAACAACGCAGTCACAACTCTGTTGAACATCACACACACTAAACCTCGAGCTCGGCGATACGACGATGTAATAAATCATCGTGATATGATATCATGATAAATTACAGCACAAGACGATACGATGTGTCTTTTTATCTTATTATTCAAGTTTTCTTTTGCATTACTACAAACTGACCAGAAGCAGCTGATTGTGTTGAAATTTTGTATTTTTAAAATGAGAAAACACTTTTTTTCAGATTAAAAAAAAAATCTTTCCATTTTTTTAATGTTACACTTATATTGCTATGAATTTCTTCACAAGTGGTTCAGACTGTGTAGACTGTGCTTATCACATAAACACACAAGAGTTACATCATAACACTATTCACCATCACTACTATTACACTTTTACACTATCGATAGTCCAGCTACAAATCAAAGAGATATAAAATCAGGCCAACACACACACACGTCACAAACAGGCAGGCAGGTCAAAGAACTCGTGTCCAAAACTCTGGAGGGTTTCGATTTAAAACATTTCAAATATAACATGTTCAAACAACAAAAAAATAGATAAAAGTTAGACATTTTTAGATTTAAAAATCATGAAATGAATCGTTATAAAGTGGTGAATTTCAGGGACTGGTGCGAGCGTTCCATCTGAGACGAGCCGAATGTGTTCTTCTGTTTCCTGTTGCATGCTGAAATGCTTTTCTGCTCACCACGGTTGTAAAGAGTGATTATATGAGTTACTATATCCTTCCTGGCAAAAAAAAAAAAGCTCGAACCACCTTGAATCTGTCCATTTTCCTCTGACCTCTCTTATCAACAAGGCGTTTGTTTCCACCCACAGAACTGTCGCTCACTCAACTTAATGTTTTTTGTTTTTCGCACCATTCTGTGGAGAGACTGTTGTGTGTGAAAACCCCAGGAAGGAGATCAGCAGTTTCTGAAATACTCAAACCAAAAATACTCATCTGGCTCAAACCAACACCCATACCACAGTGAAAGAACGTCACGCAAAAATTGAGATCACAATTTTTCCCGTTCTGATGTTTGAACATTGTGAACATTAACTGAAGCTCTTGATTTGTATCTGTGTGATTTGATGCATCGTGCTGCTGACGAGGGATCGGCTGATTAGAGAACTGCATCAAACAGAACAGCAGGTGGATGTAGGGGTGAGGGGTGTCCCTAATAAAGTGGCTGGTGAGTGTATATTTTCCTCTAAAATATTCCTACTAATAATGAGTCCTTACTTCACACACATACACACACATCCTAGTCTTAACGATGATATTAAATTCCTTAATTAACAACGTGTTTACCTGTGGGGGGAAAAAGTCGATCTCTAATCCTCGGCTAATAACCAGGTCTTGACGGAATGATTAATGTGCCATTTGCATTTGTAAAGTGTCTAAAGGGACGTTGGTATGTTAGCGTGCTGCATTCCTCAGTGAAGGAGTGTACAAATCAAGCCAAACATCCCGGTGATTGATGGGTATTTCAGGTTTTCTGATTAAAAGGAAGACGCAGGACAGAGTGCACAGTCGGACCTGGTCGGATCTTCAATCGTTGGAGATATCAGTGTATCATGTGTCTAACAATCAGGACATATCTGGGACAAACGATAGCAAAAAAACCTACTGATCCATTCTGGCATTTGCAAAACACTTACCGCAAGATCAAAGCCCTTTTTTTTTTGTCTCTGAGACAAGGCATCATGAAAAGCGTGCCTTGCGCGTGCACTTTTAAAAGTTACCAAAGAGAACCACTTTTCACCAAGGCGAACACTTACACGACTACATCGTGTAACCACGGTCTTGTGAACCTGGTGGTGGTTTTGCATGCTTGTGTGGACTGTGTGAGATTGTGCATAGTGGCTGGGTTCCAGTAACAGAGGGCACACAGCGAGCAGCCTCAGGAATGGCATTTAGGTCGGGGCTGGTATCAATTTCAGCCACAACAATCAGGCAGCACAGTTCGCCGCAGGCTCCGGGACGCTATTGAGCACGTCGCCATCCATCCTCCCCCCCCACGCTGAAACCACAGCCACAATAATCCACCGCAAAACCAGCCGAAATGTCCGAATCTATTCGCACGAACCGTTTCTTTCATTCGACATGAAAAAAGTACAATACTGTCGTCAAATTATATTCATCAAACAAGTCGACAACAACATGTGGACGAGTGGACTAAAGACTTCAGTATGAAGGGTTAACACCTGCTTGGGGCATGTTGATGGAGGAAAATCATCAGTGATGCGATGAAGCAGAGGTTCTTCTACAGTCCTGGATTTTTATTTTTATAGAATGACAAATGCTGTGTCCGAGATCGTTCCCTACTCACTATATAGTGAGGACGCCATTTTGTAGTGCTGTCCGGAACCTTAGTGAGGATTATTTACACCCTATATAGTGCACTCAAAGTATCCCACAATGCATCACGAAAAGTAGTGTACAACCGATGGTCACTAACCAAAGCAATATATCCCATCATGCATTGCGGTCGCACTGAAAGAAACCAAATTAAAAGTCTCAAATTTGATTTAATAAAAGTCAGCGGCAAAGAAGAAAGAAAGTATTCAGCCTTGATTTAAAAGAACTGAAAGCTGCAGGGACTTTGTATTGATTAATGTGGGAAATGCGTTCAGTATAATATGTATATATGTATATTATTTTGAAAACCACCAGCCGACTGATCTGGCACGTTTTAATTGTGCAACAGTAATGATGTAAATCCCAGTGCGACGGACTAGTGTCCGAAAACGTTTTTTCATTTTACCAATGAGCTCACTGTATAGTCCTCTATATAGTAATTCCCTATATAGGGAGTAGGGAGTAGTGAACGAGTGAGCGATTTCGGACACAGGGAACGTGTTTTATTCCTCTTACATCACAGCATTTCGCCAAGGATTACCATTTTTATTTATTTTTTTTTTTTGAAGTGACACATCGTAAATTTTATCTGTTTATAGCTACAAACCCATGAATCAAGTTAGTTGAGCTCCTCTTATTACACGCTCTAAACAGCTATTTAACGAAATCCAGCTGTTCCACAAAAAACAGTTATTCCATGAAATCGAGTCGTACATGAGTTGATAGCCAACGAGGCACGTAGCACCGAGATTGAGTGGAATAACTGTTTTATTCTATCCATATTCACTGGATTCTGAGAAACGGAGCATTTTCATTTTTACTATTTTGCAAATTCGATCAATAAAAACTTTATACAAAACGTCCGACAAAATCATTTCCGCTTAGAATGTAAACAAACCGGCGCAATGACAGGAGCAATTTGTGAAAAATGCTATAATAATAATAATTATTGAACAAACAAAAAGAAGATACGCTCATCATCAAATACTTTCATTCAATATTTTGTTGCTTTTTTATGTTTTGGGGTTTTGTTTTCAAGTAAAGTTTTTATTTCATCCTCAGTTGCTTCAGCAAAACACTCTGCCATTTTCTTCTTCTTCTTTCAGATTTTTTTTGGTGGTTGGCAAACCAACTTAAAGGTGCATTACTGCCACCGACTGGGCTGGAGTGTAGAACAGGAGATATTGGGGGAAAACAAAACAAAAAATATATTATTTTAGATCATTTGGTTTCTTTTAAATACTTGATAACAAATTGATATCTGACCTGATGCGCGCTGCCATTTTGTTTTTCTCTACTCACGGTATACGAGCTGATATCCTAGTAGTAGAGCAGCCAATCAGAGTGTGCGATTGCTCATATCCAGTGAATGTGGAGAGAATAAAAACAGTTACTCCATCCCCAGCCTCGTTTGAAGAATAAGAAGAATAAAAACGCAGCTTGTCTGGTCACTGAGAACCCGGAAAGTGTAAACAACTCAACAACATACTGACGGTTTTACAAACCGCTGATACTGGAGACTCCTTCCAGGAATGTTCAGCAAACATCTCCCATTTCCACAGAACCAAGAATCATCTGGTTTTACTAGTTGAATAACAACATTTTTAAATCTTTTATTAGACTTCGAGTATGTGCAGCATCTGCCAGACAAGTTTCTGTGAATTAGCTGTTATGATAAAGCTAACGATGTGTGAACAGGATATTCGACACAAACTACTTCCTTCAAATAACAGAAATAAGTATCGATGCTTGAGGTTTGGAAACCACAAACGTTGCAAAACAGGAACCCATCTTAATTTTATTAAACCCTAAGTAAAGCTCAAGTCACTGGACAAGCCTTAATAAGTCATGTTGAATTTCACAACACTTGTAAAACGTTAAGCTTCGTCCAGTAATAAACGAGCCATGAATGATCAGTCCGGGGAAGAGGCAGTAAAAAAAAAACATTACATTTTCACAAGGATACACGACTACATCATTCACACCCACAAGGCAGCAAGTGTGTCCAACCCGTGTAATAAAACCTCTCTCCCTGACCTCTCTCTCGACTTCACCAAACACACCCTCCCTCTACATACACACACCAATACCCTGGCTGTCTCCCCCAATTCCGACCCAATGCCCATCACCCAGCTGCCCCCACCTTCTTGTCCACAAGGGAACAAGGAGGATTTCCTGGAATAACAAACTGTCCTGCCAGGAGAGGTGGGGGAATATTTGATCAAAGACAGCAGCAAGCCCCATGGGCCCTCGGCCACTTAGAGCAGCCATGGCCTCAGCCTGCACTTTCAGGACAGCTTTTAAACATGGCCGAGAGCTTTTCAAATAAGCCCAAGAGCTCCGCGCTCTGCTGAACTTAGCGCAACGCCGTGCCACTGTGCTATCAAACAGCAGCTGTGCGAGAGCTTTTCAGGGTCCCTGGACTCCCACTGAAATCACCCCCAGCCCTGCTCTCTTGAGCAACCATTCCCTTTTTATCTGGCCTTCTTTACTACACACTAAAGAGGAGGGACATCTTTTTAGATAAACGAAAGCTGAACAGTAAAGTTGTGTTGTTCCGACTATGGTTGGATATCAACATCATGTTTTGCTGGTGGACTGTGGAAACCTGGACGAGAAAAATAATTTAAAAAAATTGTAATTGGTTTAAAGTTCTCCTTTCAATCAGTAAAGCAAGAATATGAGGATATATGAAGTGGGTCTATGTGGACATGTTCACGTTCATGTCCCAAGTTTGTTATCTGTAAGTTAAAGCTAGACCACCTTTCAGATTTTTCAAGTGTAGGTCATAAAAATAATTTTCCCCAACACCTAATTATTTTTGTTTAGTGTACCGAAAGCTACTGAATTCGAATCTCAGACTTCCAATTTTATTAGTTTTTTTTAAATCAAACAATTAATGAATTTATCTCCACGTGGCCCTAAATTCTCTGGTATTTTTTCCTCCTTCACCATGACCCGATACAAGATACTACATCATTCATGACATGGTGGGCTTTCCCCGTTTGCGCAAGGCATTGTGGGATACAAATTTGAAACAGGAGAGAAAAATGGAGGACGTGAGTGTGCGAATGAAACGTGAAAGAGCGACTACAGTAACGGAAAGAAAGCGAGAAGAAAAGACGCAATGTTATATACGAAGGAAAGGAAACGCAGGACCAAACTAATAAATATCGGCGCTCAGCGAGCACCTCGGTGTGATCAGCTGTTCGTTTAACGACAGAATGATGGAACTGTCAGTGCACGCTCAAAGGGAAACCTGCGCATGCGCACACATGGACTTCCTCTGTCTGCTTGACTGCGCAAAGCGAGCGATTTCATGCACATTATTTGCTTTAATCCCCTCAAATTAAATAACTTCCCAGCCACAGAATGGCCTGATATTTTGTGAGATGTTACAGAAATAAACATATATCACAATGACCACATTTCAGAGGGAAATAAATTTTACCGATTTTATGAAATCGAAAGGCCGTCTAGCTTTAGCTCTCTCCAATTATACGACAACCATCGAGGGTGACGGCAAAAGCTTCTTCTGGGACCGAAGAGACCAACCATATGTAGATTTTTTCATTTGTTAGATGTTTTAATGCAACTCAGAAGAACAAGTTAGGGTTAAGGGTCTTGCTCAAGGATCCAGCTTGACAGTACTGTGATTCAAACCAGTCAACACTGTGCTATCTTTTTAACCAAGGCATATATACTGTATGAACATTCAGAGCAAAGCACTATATGCCATCTTCGGCTTATGGCCATGATCGGCTGGTGTCACTCTGATTGACAGGGGAGTGTGTAACACCATCCCACCCAGACAACACGGCCAATTGTGAACTCTTTGGCCCATGGATGGCGATGGCATCATCAGGATTCAAACTTGTAATCTGCCAATGATAGGGAGAACCGTTTTCTCTTACACCACTAGGGAAGCCATTTTATACCTTCTCGGTGCTATCGATTACCCCCCCAAGGCAGTTCCAGGGCCGGTTTGGAGCCAATGTGTAATCTTGAACCAGTTCTTTGCGTTTCGACAGCCCAAGAACTGGCTCTTGGTGCCACTCTGGAACCAGATTTCCTGGCCAACACTTTGCTGGTCCAGAACTAAGAAACTCTTGCATCAGGGTCTAAGGGTGGGATAGGAGTGCCATAACCAACAGGACCAATTAAACTTTATGATGACCAGAGCAAGTGTAGCATCTATTCTGCCTCATCCAAAGAAGAAAGAAAAGACATCTACAGTGAAGTAATGATGTATGGTGGCTCTCTTGGCTTTGGAAAAGCAAACCGGTTCTTAGGATTGCAAGTTGAATCAGCTCTGAAACACCACTCTGAAGCACCAGCCCAGAACTAGCACCTGGTTCATGCTGATGGAAAGGGGGCATGTGATCTCTCTACAACAGGATCCTTGACCCACTGAAAGCGCTGAGAGTTTCCTCAAACTTTTCTATCAGGTTCTACAGATCCAGCCCTCCTTAAACATCAACACAGCTTGCATTTTAAGATGGATATCCTACTGCAGAAGAAGATAAATACAGTAACCGATAAGAACTCGATCATCAGCTGTGCCTTCTGGAAAGGACCTTGTGTATTATCCTGCTTTGAAAAACGCGTGAGTAATGTCTTCTCTTTGACCCTCGCCCCTTTTTCAGCTGCTGCATACTTCCAGGACTACCTCACTCGCAAGAACTGAGGGCACCGCTCACAATAACATATCCTCAGATCACAGGGAGGGCAAGGACTCAATCGCTTCCACTGCCAGTTTCCTTTTGGTGAGTGTTGTTTGAACTCTGTCCCACTATCCAAACACGAGATACCCACAGAGACTCCAGAGCTAGTCTGGTTTGTCTATCAGAATAGTGCAACAAACCCCAGATGGGACAGCTGCCACTTGCCACATCTCTGCGTGCCAGGTCTATTTATCTTTCGCACTTCCTTTATGTCTGTTTTTTCCACCACCAGCACCAAACTTGTGGATCATGGGCAATCTCTTCCTCCATCGCAATTCTGGTTTACGGATTCTGTGCCAGCTGACATGGCACTGATGTGAAATTCTGGGTGGGTCCTGGGTTAGTGTATATTTACAGAACCAGTCGAAAGTTTGTCCACACCGACTCGTTCATAGGTTTAGTTTCTATATTGTAGAACAATACTGAAGACATCAAAACTATGGAACATACATGGAATTATGCAGTAAACTAAAAGGAGTGTCAAAGAAATACCTTGATGACAGCTTTGCATACTCTCGGCATTCTCTTGGAAGCATTAAGAAGGCGAGAAATTGCCTTCCGCAAATTAACTTTTGATGAGGCACTCCTGTTAACTGAAAAGCATTCCAGGTGATTACCTCATAAAGCTGGTTGAGAACATCAAATAGGAGCTAAATAATAAGCGTACAGCAAACAGCCCTATTCCACAACTATAGTCATCCATATAACATCAAGAACGACATCCATCATTACCGACGGACATTCAATTTTATAAAGCCAGTGAAATTTAGTTCCCTCTGAAATGTGATCATAGTGATATATGTTTATTTCTATAATATCTCACAAAATATCAGGTCATTCTGTGGCTGGGAAGTTATTTAATTTGAGGGGATTAAAGCAAATAACGTGCATGAATTCGCTTGTGCAGTCAAGCAGACAGAGGGAGTCCGTGTGTGTGTGTGCGCATGCGCAGGTTTACCTTTGAGCGTGCACTGACAGTTCCATCATTCTGTCGCTAAACGAACAACTGATCACACGGAGGTGCTCGCTGAGCGCCGATATTTATTAGTTTGGTCCTGCGTTTCCTTTCCTTCGTATAGAACATAACGTCTTTTCTTCTCGCTTTCTTTCCGTTACTGTAGTCGCTCTTTCACGTTTCATTCGCACACTCACGTCCTCCATTTTTCTCTCATCTCATCTCATTATCTGTAGCCACTTTATCCTGTTCTACAGGGTCGCAGGCAAGCTGGAGCCTATCCCAGCTGACTACGGGCGAAAGGCGGGGTACACCCTGGACAAGTCACCAGGTCATCACAGGGCTGACACATAGACACAGACAACCATTCACACTCACATTCACACCTACGCTCAATTTAGAGTCACCAGTTAACCTAACCTGCATGTCTTTGGACTGTGGGGGAAACCGGAGCACCCGGAGGAAACCCACGTGGACACGGGGAGAACATGCAAACTTCGCACAGAAAGGCCCTCGCCGGCCACGGGGCTCGAACCCAGAACCTTCTTGCTGTGAGGTGACAGCGCTAACCACTACACCACCATGCCGCTCCCATTTTTCTCTCCTGTTTCAAATTTGTATCTCACAATGCCTTGCGTGAACGGGGAAAGCCCACCACGTGATGCATGACGTAGTATCTTGTATCGGGTCATGGTGAAGCAGGAAAAAATAGCGGAGAATTTAGGGCCACGTGGAGATAAATTCATTAATTGTTCTGTTTTAAACAAACTAATACAATTGGAAGTCTGTGATTTGAATTCAGTAGCTTTTGATCCACTAAACAAAAATAATCAGGTGCTGGGGAAAATTCTTTTTATGACCTACACTTGAAAAATCTGAAAGGCAGTCTAGCTTTAAGACATGCCTTATGTCCAAAATTGCTCCCTACGCACTATATAAAACGGGCGGACGCTGTGTGAGACGGCTGCCTCTGCAGTAGCTCTGTAGTTTTTAGCTCTTTTAACCTCTTTTTCCCCACCTTTTGACTTTCTGCTCTTCTTACAAAGACATAGTGTGTTTTTCTTCATATCCCATGGATATTTTTAACTTTAACATGCAACCAGGAGCCAGTTTTCTCTCTTATTTGAGAGAGGAGCTATTTTTAACTTCCCTGAGGAAACCCGCCCAAAAGGATTAATAAAGTTCTATCTAATCTAATATAGTGGGGACGCCATTCTGTAGTGCTGTCCGAAACCTTAGTGAGGATTAGTTACACCCTATATAGTGCACTCAAAGTATCCCACAATGCATCACGAAAAGTAGTGTACAACCGATGGTCACTAACCAAAGCAATATATCCCATCATGCATTGCGGTCGCGCTGAAAGAAACCAAATTAAAAGTCTCAAATGTGATTTAATAAAAGGCGGCGGCAAAGAAGAAAGAAAGTGTTCAGCCTTGATTTAAAAGAACTGAAAGCTGCAGGTACTTTGTATTGATTAATGTGGGAAATGCGCTCAGTATAATATGGATTTATCACAAAAACACATGCGTGTATTTATTATTTTGAAAACCAGCCAGCCAACTGATCTGGCACGTTTTAATTCTGCAACAGTAATGACGTACTGTAAATCCCAGCGCGACGGACTAGTGTCTGAAAGCGTTTTTTCATTTTACCAATGAGCTCACGATATAGTCCTCTATATAGTAATTCCCTATATAGGGAGTAGGGAGTAGTGAACGAGTGAGTGATTTCGGACACAGGGATGAAGTGTCTCAAAAGTGTCCAAACTTCTGACTGGTACTGTACACATACACACATATACAGTATACATACACAAATCAACACCATGAGGACTAGGCCTATTAAAAGTCTAAGGAGGAGATGGAATAAGAGAGAGAGAGAGAGAGAGAAGGAAAAAAAGAGGAGGAGACAGGAGGGAGGAGTTTTTCTCCCCACGATTGCCTGTGTCTTCTAGTTTCCCAAGCACTGGAAATAACTTCAAAGGGGATGGCTGTCTTGAAGAGAGAGGAGAGAGAGAGGAGATAGAGTTTCAGAGTGGCAGCTGGAGAAGCCTTGCAGGTGGGGCCTGCTCTTACAGTGTAATATTATCTCAGAAAAAAGGAGCCTAGTCCCTTTCTCAATGCAGGAGACTTCCTCTCCTTTGTCCTGCTGACAAAAAACGATGGAACCACAGTTGCAAAAGTTGTACCCTGGCCAAAAAAAACGGCCTAACAACCCGCAATTTGCTTGAAAGGCGCATGAATTCAAGACCCACACAAGCGGTGACATCATAACCCATTAAGCAGCAACGTGAGAGTGGCGGCTACGCTAAAGGGCTAAAAAGACCACAGCCTGATCCGTGTGAAGCGTGAAGCATTTCAAGGACGGATTCAAGCCCTCCCCCTCGCGACACTGCCGCAATCCGAGTGAGGAAATACTTCAGGATGGTTGGCATACGAATAGGACTAGAACCACTCCCCGCTTTACGGAGTCGCCTATTAGCATCTCCCTCAAAAACCACTGCCACATGCTGTCCCCATGGATACCGCACCAACAAACAAGCGCTGCGATTTGGGTATTAGAGGGCAGCGCTCGGAGCGGACACTTAATATCATGTAAATATTCAAACACGCAGCCGTGAGCCTGTGGGGTGACAGCTTCAGGCATGCTACAGAATCCTGGCACTGGGGACTCTATTAGCACGCAATGCGTAGAGATTTAAACCATCAATGGCGCAAAGGGGATACGCTTCCCAAAAGCCCAGAACGGTGTCAGTTTCAACTTTCTCAGTCACTTCAAAGAGGGTAACTTGACTACTGGACAAAACAGATAATGAGAATAAAGAATGAAAGATGTGCCATTACTTCACCTGATTGAGATTTTGCCATTTCGGCTTGAGAAATTTCCATTAAGCAGAACGCATTTAGGCGCATTTCCACTTCAGATGAATAACCTTGATGTAAATATACACATGTATGAAAGTATTTGTGGTCATATCAGGTGAAAATACAAATTCAGTCCAATTTGCTTGAAACTGCACTCACTGAATTCAGAACTGAGCGCTAAACAACATACTTTTTACAGAATTAAAATATGTTTATCCATTCCTGAGATATTACAAATCAAAGTTTGAAAAGAAAAAGGCTTAATTTTTCGAAAACTGCCGTAATATTCTGTCTGAGGGTCACATGGGCCAAAATGGGCCTCATTAACCAATGAGATCAAATGTTTTTTCTTAATAATTTTTTATTTTTCAAGATATTCATATGGAAATATGTTGGCAGGCACATAGATGGTTGTATACTGAATCCAAAGTTTAAAAAATGAGTGAAAACAAATTATGCAAATTAGTACTGAATTAGTATTAATTATGCTAATTAGGTTTTAAAAAACCGTTAAATCGGTAAACTCTCTTCTTTAAAGTTTCACCAAACGGCTTTATTTGTGCAATATAAAGTTGATCTTAACTTTCATTTATACATCACAAAGAATGAGAAATCAATGTTAATTATAAAATCTAAATAAAAAAGTAATAAAAGATTATTTCTAATAAAAAAGTAATACAAGATTATTTCTAATCCCCTCTTTGTGCTTTATTGGCCTTTGTATTTCTCAGTAGCGCCCTACTAGTGTTTATATGAAACAGTATAAATGATTATTTCGATTTATATTCACAGCTTTCAAGGCGAACCTCGAAAAAAACATGTGATCCACATCCAATAAACAATTTTCTGACTTCCGGGTTTTTTAAAAGCTCATTCCGACCACTAAGATCTCAATATTTTTCATCAAAACAACTCCAGTTATATTCTAAAATAGTTATTTATTTGCAAGAATCAGTTTGATTTGAAAAAAATAAGTAGGTAAAGCTACGAAAACTCACTTCAAAGTCTCCCGTGAATCAGAACATCAAAACTAGCAGATGGAAAATTTTGCTGAATCCTTCATCGGAAACAGTGAGAGCAAGAGAACATCCCTATAAAAGTGATCTGATTGACATTGACAAGTAATCCAGTGGAAAACTGATCAGAAGAGAGAGAAAGAACCTGAGCACTTTCCCGTGACTCAAAAAGAAAAGCACCGGCAGTTTCCCGACATCACGTGAGCAGAGTTTTTACTCTGTTGTACCGACTTCAACTTGCTGTTACTCCCAAAGTACTGAACAGATCTTAATCAGATACATTTCTTTGGAAAGCAGAGATTATAAGCTTTTTAATGATCAAATTCACGATATAAAATATTCAAGAGTTTTAGCAACCACAGATTTAGAAACTTAAATGAGTGTCTGCATGGACAATTTTCACCGCATGGCCAGCGAGAGTCTGATGAGTCACGTGACCAAAAAAAAAAAAAAAATCAACACCCAGTCCTCGAGCTTACTTCACAATTATCCAAAAGCATTTTTGAGCTCACGTGTAATTCTCTATGACGAATCTACGGTTTTGTAATTGACCCCCAACTAGCACAGGGATATGCTTCAAAACCTTGACGTGCACATAACACAGCACACGCTTCACTTGCGTAATGCAAAAATAAAACCAGTCGTAAATATGACATGATTTATGCTCGAGGCAGGTACATGAACAGGTCAGGATATCTCCCTAGGACCATTCCTAAAGTTCAAGAGGCAGCCAAATCTGGCCCTAGCAGGACTGGAGTCATCGACACCTAGCCTCTGCGACGCCTTTGAAGTTCTTCCCTGGCTTTGAAGGTTGCGACAGAGGCAAATGCCTTCGCCGGGCTCTTGGAAAACCCCCAGAGTTGTGGAATGCAGAGCAAGCCACTGCCCAGCCTGCTGGAATGCGATTAAAGCACTAAAACACACCAGAGCTCCCGCGACTAGAGATGGCAAATGAAAGCCGCCAACAATGCCCAAGTATAATATTAGCGGAGGAAAAACAAAGTGAAGTAACAAGTTCGGGAAACAGAAAGAGAAAAGCAGAGTAAAAAGTAAGAGAATTGAAATGAAAGATGATTGACACGCTGAGAATGTGGAATGCCTTTGTAGTGAAGGCAGGGCTTAGCAACTAACAAAAGAAAGGGTTCAGCAAAAATGGATAATGCTGTTACTAAAGCGACTAGCTTTCGTTTATAATGGCACGACTTAAGTGAGAGCTTCATTTAAAAGCTCAGGAAATATCCTTTCTATGTTATCTGCATACGCCAAATCTCGACCTTCCCGACTGTCCACACACAAACACTTTGACCTGCATCATCTACAACTTTGTCCTTTTATGTCTTCTTAGCAGGCTTCTACAAAGGGCGAGTAAAGCCTGGAGATGACTGGGATGATCCTGCAGGCCCTCTAAGTATGACGACGAGGCCTCCATCTCCAAAAGGTCAACACCATTCCGTCCATTCCCACCACTCTTCTCTTCTCCATCACCTCAACCAGACAGAATGACCTTCTGCTGAACGAGCAACTGCACAAACAGCCGTGTGCCAGAGAAGCAATCAGGGCCATGACGGCCAAACAAGCGATGCAGTAAAGGCCGGGATGAGATACGATCGTCTCTGATGACAATTTGCCGATAAACTAGTCAAGATGTGGATGGACTGCATGTGCCAAACTTTGCAAAGAAAGGTCACCGTTTGTGAGTTAATCTGTAAAGTCTTTAAAGCTGTTTTAATGTCTTCCAGCTGAGAAATGTTGCCTTTGCAAAAGTTTTGAATTTTCACGTTTATTACTTGTGAGTCTGTGGGAAGTGTTCAGCCGAGTGCACTCTACATAATTTTAACCCTTTGGATAATTTTGGGTCTCTGCAACTACATCACTGGTTTAACGACTACTTCCTGGGTGCAACTGCCTCCTTCCATCCATCCATCCATCCATCCATTATCTCTAGCCGCTTTATCCTGTTCTACAGGGTCGCAGGCAAGCTGGATCCTATCCCAGCTGACTATGGGCGAGAGGTGGGGTACACCCTGGACAAGTCGCCAGGTCATTGCAGGGCTGACACAGAGACAAACAACCATTCACACTCACATTCACACCTACGCTCAATTTAGAGTCACCAGTTAACCTAACCTGCATGTCTTTGGACTGTGGGGGAAACCGGAGCACCCGGAGGAAACCCACGCGGACATGGGAAGAACAAGCAAACTCCACACAGAAAGGCCCTCGCCGGCTGCTGGGCTCGAACCCAGGACCTTCTTGCTGTGAGGCGACAGTGCTAACCACTACACCACCGTGCCGCCGGGTGCAACTGCTTACGTAATGTAAACAGTTCTAACGCAATTTTCTCAGTCTCTGAGCAATCGCTGAGACTCTGATTTGCTCAAGCGTGCTTGATCGTCTTTGCATTTTATCACATTGTGTCAAGCCGTCTGAAATTAGCTACATGTACAGCGATGATGAACAACCAATGAGAGTTCAAGAGAAAACTGAATTCATCTGCCATCACGTTCAGCAGATCTCTGAATCCAGTTCGTCATCTCTCTCTTTGTGTTGGACGGTGAAGGCAAAATATTGCTTTGCTAATGCTACGTTCACACCAAAAATAATTTTCCCCGACACCTAATTATTTTTCTTTCGTGGACCGAAAGCTACTGAATTCAAATCACAGACTTCCAATTTGATTATTTTTTAAAAAATAGATTAATGAATTTATCTCCACGTGGCCCTAAATTCTCCGCTATTTTTTCCTGCTTCACCGTGACTCAATTCAAGATACTACGTCATGCATCACGTGGTGGGCTTTCCCCATTCGCGCAAGGCATTGTGGGATGCAAATTTTAAAAACAGGAGAGAAAAATGGAGGACGTGAGTGTGCGAATGAAACATGAAAGAGCGACTACAGTAACGGAAAGAAAGTGAGAAGAAAAGACGTTATGTTATATACGAAGGAAAGGAAACGCAGGACCAAACTAATAAATATCGGTGCTCAGCGAGCACCTCGGTGTGATCAGCTGTTCGTTTAGCGACAGAATGATGGAACTGTCAGTGCACGCTCAAAGGTAAACCTGCGCATGCGCACACACACACACGGACTTCCTCTGTCTGCTTGACTGCACAAGTGATTTCATGCACATTATTTGCTTTAATCTCCTCAAATTAAATAACTTCCCAGCCACAGAATGGCCTGATATTTTGTGAGATGTTACAGTAATAAACATATATCACAATGACCACATTTCAGAGGGAACTAAATTTCACCGATTTTATGAAATCGAAAGGCTGTCTAGCTTTAAGCCATGGAGAAGTCATGGACTAATGGCTAGAGAAGTAGCTTCAGGCCCAAAAGGTTGCTGGTTCAACTCCCTAGACCAGTAGAAATGGCTGAAGTGCCCTTGAGTAAGGCACCTAACCTTCAACTGCTCCCCAGGCTGCTCTGGGTATGTTCTACATCGCTCAGGATGCCCATGATGTTCAGTGGATTATTTACAGTTCAGTGGGTCGAAAAATAAAACCTCATCGGAGCAGTTGTATGACTGTGCTGTCATTCTTGATGTTTTTCCACAAAGACCTGAAGACTATAAATCTCCAAATCCACCATCATGAGGAGATTCTTTCTGTCTTAAATTTCACCTTGTTTTTGCAACGAGCAGAACCAGAGGTCCCAGGAGAAACACTTGTCAAAATATCCACCCATTCCCTGACAACCTCACACATACATAACCCTGCCGAAACCCTCCCTCTCCTCCCCCCGTGTGTATAACAGTTGGCTCAGCTGTGAAAAGCTTAGCTGAAACAGAGCAGGTCGAGGTCATGCAGCCACTTATCCACCAGGGGATCTCAATGACTCTGGTCCCGATGCCAAGGCTACCGGTCAATCAAACAAATCACGTGTTCATCATCAGATGCCAGGCTTGAGCAGAGGGTGGTGGACCTTTCAACCAATCACAGCAGGAACCTCTTAATGTTAGCTTCTTCCTCAGAAGTCACACAGTCTCACGTTACAGAGATAAACCTGGGTTGAATGATAGGGTTTAAGAATCTGCGGTCATGGAAAAATCAGGCAGTCAAAGGCGAAGGAATACGGCAGCCCTTCCAAGCTGGATTTGCAGACTAGCAGGAACCAGAGCACACTTGATTCCCAGCTATTACCTCTGGGTTGAGACATCCTTCCTGCTCCTTGGATCTGGTTTCATCTACCTCATCAATGTTTTTGTAGGACACTGATTTTATAAAGGGAAGGGAGTCTTAACCTGCGCTAAACCACGGGACCAAGAAATGACATCCTAGGGGCAACACATGGATTGGATTGAAGATCATGTCCAATTTCTTTCCATCCACATCAAAATATATCAATTGTAATAAATAAATAAATAAATAAATAAATAAAACATGCATTTAGGGGCGGCACGGTGGTGTAGTGGTTAGCGCTGTCGCCTCACAGCAAGAAGGTCCGGGTTCGAGCCCCGTGGCCGGCGAGGGCCTTTCTGTGTGGAGTTTGCATGTTCTCCCCGTGTCCGCGTGGGTTTCCTCCGGGTGCTCCGGTTTCCCCCACAGTCCAAAGACATGCAGGTTAGGTTAACTGGTGACTCTAAATTGACCGTAGGTGTGAATGTGAGTGTGAATGGTTGTCTGTGTCTATGTGTCAGCCCTGTGATGACCTGGCGACTTGTCCAGGGTGTACCCCGCCTTTCGCCCATAGTCAGCTGGGATAGGCTCCAGCTTGCCTGCGACCCTGTAGAAGGATAAAGCGGCTAGAGATAATGAGATGAGATGAGCATGCATTTACAGAGATTTGGCAATCCCCAACAGATGATCCAGGAATTCTAGGAAAGGAGCAGTGACTACTAGATCGAGTCTGAAGTGCATTAACCCTGCCATGAGGAAACCATGGTTTAATGGTTAGAAAAGCAGCGTTGGGCTCAAAAGGTTGTGGGTTTGATTCCCTGAACCAGCAGGACTAGCTGAAGTGCCCTTGAGCAAGGTATCTAACCCCAACTGCTCCCCAGGCTGCTCTGAGTACATTGTATGTTGGTCTGGATGGATAAATTTGAAATGAGGAAACCCCCACCACTGTCTACTTCAGGCTCTTGATTCTTTTTCCCTCTTGTTTTGAATAGTAGGGCTATTACGTTTCACAAGGAACTGAACACAACCTTGCTCCAGGAATTATACGACTCAATGGGCTGATCATAATATTCTAGAGGAAATGGGAATGTGAATAAACAAAGCGAGGCTATTTCCTGGAGCAGGGCAAGGAAAGGCAGGGAGCTGGTCGGAGCGGTCCAGGTCTCCAGTTATATTCCTTGAGGGAGGACCTTGGCCGCCATGCACAGGAGAGCCGGAAGCTATTTGGAAGAACTTCAAAAATGGGAACTGCTGTATTCTTGCCATGGCTGGAAATGGAAAAGAGCAAAGTTTGGAACGTACAGATTCTCTTCTCTTGTCTTGCATGAGAAAGTACAAACACAGTAAGGGATTTGTCAAAAAATTTGCACTGGTGCTTGGAGCTCTAAAATAAAAACAAAAAAGAAACCAAAAGAAGATCCGGTGTGTATCTGAAAGATGGATTATCTACAATTAGGTTCTGGCCAGGTCCAAATCAAGAATTAGTTGAAAGGTGAATCGAGTTCAACATTCATATGAGCCAATGATCCAACAAACTGAAAAACCTTCATGCTTCCGATCCAAGAAGCATCAACATCCAAGCAAAGATTGGTGTTTTTTTTTTTTAATACAAGTGATGTTCTCCAATGTGACCTGGATGTAACTAGAGGTGTTTGAGATTCTACAATCATTTAAGTGATGATAGAAAAGCTTACTCCTACTAGTCGTGAGTCAAATTATCTGGAAATATCCATGTCTGCAGTCCAAACCCACTGCTCAAGACGAATTTACTTTGGGCTGGACGATATGAAGATATTTAACGGTTATTCCACGAAATCGAGTCGTACATGAACTGACAGCCAATGAGGCACGTATCACTGAGTTGTCTATAAGCCATGTATGCTGAGATTGAGTGGAATAACTGTTTTATTCTATCCACATTCACTGGATTTTGAGAAACAGAGCATTTTTATTATTATTTTTTGCAAATTCGATAAATAAAAACTTTATACAAAACGTCCAACAAAATCATTTCCACTTAGAATGTAAACAAACTGGCGAAATCTCATCTCATTATCTCTAGCCGCTTTATCCTGTTCTACAGGGTCGCAGGCAAGCTGGAGCCTATCCCAGCTGACTACGGGCGAAAGGCGGGGTACACCCTGGACACAAACTGGCGAAATGACAGGAGCAATTTGTGAAAAATGCAATAATAATAATTTTTGAAAAATAAAAAAGATACGTTCTTACCATCAAATACTTTCATTCCATATTTTGTTGCTTTTTATTTTTTATTTTCTGGGATTTCTTCTTCTTTAGGGTTTTTTAGCGGTTGGCAAACCAACTCAAAAAGTGCATTACTGCCACCGACTGGGCTGGAATGTGGAACAGGAGATATCGGGGGGGGGGAATAAAACAAACAAACCCTAAACTATATTCTTTGAGCGATTTCTGTTTATTTTAAATACTTGATAACAATTTTTGAGGTTTTATTTTCGAGTAGAGTTTTGATTTCGTCCTTGGTTGGTTCAGCAACACGCTCTGCCATTTTGTTTTTCCCTACTCATGGTATATGAGCTGATATCCTAGTAGTAGAGTAGCCAATCAGAGTGCGCGATTGCTCATATCCAGTGAATGTGAATAGAATAAATTGAGATATCATAATAAATTACGACATGATATGCTTTGGTGAGATATCATGGATATCGTGATATCTTTTAATGAATTATTTTTAAATGTTTGTAATACTTTCATTAATTACAGAACTAATTAAGGAGTTCATGTTTTAAAATAAAAAAAAGATGTTTTTCAGTGCTGTTTTTAAATATAAAACTATAACTAAGATTTATTTTGAATATATTATATAAATCACTGAAAAGTTGACTGTTGGATTGTTGACTCGGAGTTTGTGAGTAAACCGAGATATCGGGATACAAACTGCGCATCGTACAAACGTCTTCGAGAATATTTATGTCATGTCATATCACCCACCCCAACACCACGTTACTCCGATGTTACGTCAATGATCTACGCATCTATTAATCATCTCTCAAAGTGGTCGATTCACCCTGTTGCTGCACTGAGCCGTTTTTTATTACCACGACTGTCAAGTTCTCTCCAGAGGAGCATCAGGTCTGACAAGTCAGTAATACCAATTTTCCTTCACACAACAGAGAGGAGTGAAGGAGGGGGCACTTGGGAAAAGATTAACTCTTAGGGGGCCAAGCAGCGTTTGCACTGGGCTCCCTCACCCCCTCCTCCACCGAGGTCTCGTTCTCGAGCTAAGCACGTCTTTGATACTTGACTAGAAGCAATCTGGAGGAGTTACAGGTCTCTTTTGTAGTTTGAGCAGCACTGGGAAAGGGGAGGATCGTGTGTATGGGTGCCAAGGCTGGGATTTTGTGTCTCTTTTCTCTTTCTAAAGCCCCTCCCCTTTCCGACACACCCCTCTCATGCTATCTTTCTCGCACCCTCCCCCAATTCCAAACATAAAAGAAAATCAAAAATGAAGTTTACGAGTTTGAAAGAGTTTATAGAGTACGAATCGGGATGGAAGGTATTGGTTAAGATAAAGCGCCTTAAGGAAAGATTTGAGATATCCAGTTTTGATAAAGAAAGGATAAAGGATGCATGTTAGAACAGGGGAAAAAAAGAAGAAGAAGAAGAAGAAGAAGAAGTGAGAGGGAGCGGAGGAGACAAAAGGAGGAAAAGTGGGAGAGGTTCAACTCCCCTGGGAGCTTTTCTTAAAGCCATTACATCAGCTTTCTTTTGCTTCATGGATCCAAAGGGTTGCACTTTTGATAAACCAGAAAATGATGTAAACTGGCTCCCAGTTTATCAGCTTTGATGGTTTACTTAAGGATGTTGTCTCCGTGTGGACTTTGGATATTTGATGGAGGAAAGTCTAGGCAACAATATTCTTCAAAAAAAAAAAAAAGAACAAGTTCCAAGATGAACAGAATAAGAAAAGTAGAAATGCAATTTCCTCCCAATTTAGTGGTTGCCAAATCCCAGCCATTAACCAAAACTCCAATCTGGAAGGGTGAACACAAACACATACATGCTTCTTCTGCTGCATCATTTCAAACTGCTGCTTCTACAACGTCACAGTACAGCTGAAAGGGCTTGGAGGAGATCTTCGTCATGCCACATGGGAGCTCTTACTCATAAAATCTCTTAACACATCTGCCCGAGATCATAAATACTCTTCCCTGGCTGCAGGACATGAACCGAATACCGTATTATAACTGCAGTATGTCTTCAAATATTAAAACTCCCAATAGTGAAGGCTCAGTATTTACGGCAGAATGATTTATGGTTGTTGGTTCGTGTAAACGCAATTCGTCCAAACATAGAAAAGCTGCGCTGGAACTTAAGAACGATCACAGCGTACAATAAATCGTTTCAAGACTTGGTTATCTGTGTATCACAGAATCATATGTAATACAAAATATGGTATAACAAAGACCAATAATATTGCTGAAACATTCCACACATGATTTGTGTACTCTTTTGGAGAATTTCTACATTTTTCAGCAAAACTTTGGACTTTAAAATAACTTCTCATGTAGGCAGCATTTTTGGACAATTGTTTGTGTTGGAGACGTTTGAAGGCAAATGCTGTACTGGTCCTCCTCCAAAGAAATCCATACATAAATCAGTCAAAAAGAAACTAAAATCAGTCAAAAAAGTCAAGGAAACAAGTCAGACAGTATTTAAAGCTAGACGGCCTTTCAGATTTTTCAAGTGTAGGTCATAAAAAGAATTTTCCCCGACACCTATTTATTTTTGTTGAGTGGATCGAAAGCTACTGAATTCGAATCACAGACTTCCAATTTTATTAGTTTTTTTTTCATCGAATGATTAAAGAAATTTATCTTCACGTGGCCCTAAATTCTCAGCTATTTTTTCCTGCTTCACCATGACTCAATTCAAGATACTACGTCATGCATCGCGTCACGTGTTGGGCTTTCCCCGTTTACGCAAGGCATTGTGGGATACAAATTTGAAACAGGAGAGAAACGGAGGATGTGAGTGTGCGAATGAAACATGAAAGCGCGACTACAGTAACGGAAAGAAAGCGAGAAGAAAAGACGTTATGTTATATACGAAGGAAAGGAAACGCAGGACCAAACTAATAAATATCGGCGCTCAGCGAGCACCTCGGTGTGATCAGCTGTTCGTTTAGCGACAGAATGATGGAACTGTCAGTGCACGCTCAAAGGTAAACCTGCGCATGCGCACACACACGGACTTCCTCTGTCTGCTTGACTGCGCGAAGCGAGCGATTTCATGCATGTTATTTGCTTTAATCCCCTCAAATTAAATAACTTCCCAGCCACAGAACGGCCTGATATTTTGTGAGATGTTACAGAAATCAACATATGTCACAATGACCACATTTCAGAGGGAACTAAATTTCACCGATTTTATGAAATCGAAAGGCCGTCTCACTTTAAATAAGTTTGTAAGTAACTAAGTCAGTAAATCAATACGTTAGTAAAAATTACACAAGTCAATAAGTTCGTCAGTCCGGAATTAAGTCAATAAGTCGGTAAGCAAGGCAGTATATCCGTATGTCAGTCAGTAAAACACCAAGTAAAACAATAAGCTACCAAGTCAGTAAATCAGTAAGTTGATAAATAACTACACAAGTCAGAAAGTCATTCAGTAAGTCAATAAATAAGCACACAAATAAGTAAATTTTAACATGAGTTCTACTTGATAGCAAAGCTCCATACTTCAGAGAATATGGTGATGCATCAACCTGATTTGTGATGGTTTTTGCGACCGTACAACGACCCTACATACGAACGACATCCAACACCACTACAGGGAGTCTGATCATATCTCATAAACACTTGACCACAGGATCACAAAATCTGTATCTTTATATCCATAAGATAGATGGGTTTTTCCCAACATTTACTTTTTTAAAAATAATGTGGGCTTACTTACAAACACATTTTGTGGAAAATTCACGACAGCTTCATATAAAACAAGTTAAAACAGTTTTATTAGTCCACTCGCTTGTTGGATAGTTGACAGTTGGAACCAGATGACTGTTTAACATCTTAAGTTTGAAATACAAAGATCGCAGCTCGAACCCTCAGAGCTCATACGCTGCATTCAGTCGAGGAGGATGTTCTCCAGTAGGTTTTTATTTTCTGAAGGTTTTTATCCTCCTGTTTTTTTTTTTCATAGCGAGCAACATACAGTACCTTTGCATCGTCTGCTTTTTTACCTGAACGATTTCTGACTCTGTACACTGGTCTAAACATAATTACTGTACAGTTCAGTAGTAATTATGAACATTTTTCCTGAGTGTTCGATAATCTAAACCTACCGCGGATCGATATCGATATCGATTAGTTCTTACGTGTGATAATATTGAATGGTAACTCTACAGTAATGATGTAAAGTGAAAGCGCTGGTTCACTGCTGTCCACCAGGCACCCAGCAGAGTCACACCATAATAAATGTGGTGGTGTTGTTTCTGGCGCATGGCATGCGGCGTCAAAGAAAGGAATAAATATGTATCGTAACTGCGATGTGTATCTCATTATAGGTCTCATAATAATGTCACAAAACAGTGCAGTGATTTATTGAGGTGAAAAACACGACACGACACGACACAATTCAATGGTTCATTCATGGTGTTGTAATGTTATTATTCTATTCAAGTTGATTTTGTGGTCTTGCAAATAAGTATTTTGCTCATAAACTCATCAGGAGTTCCGCTTTTAGGCCGTGACTAAATACCTATATTAGATTTTGTCACACTTGGAAATGATCATATGAAAACTGAACAGTGGCACAGAAATGACAGACATAATAAAGCTAGCATCTGGGGGGACAGACTTACAATACATAAGCCTAATTGTTCAAGACTCTCTCTCTCTCTCTCTTTTTAATGAACTAAACCTTTTAAAAAAATCATCAAACACACACCATTCAGTTCTTCCTATGTCACAATACTGGGGGTAAAAAAACAAACAAAAAAACCCCAAATCTGTAGTCAAGTTTATTACTAAAGTGCATTTAAAACGCCATAATACTGTAAACCCTGATAAAAGCCCAGGCGATTAGTGTGAAATGAAAGTTTGACATTCATGCCGAGACACGTGTTGTACTTTAAACAGGAAAACCACAAGATCATCATCATCATCATCATCATTATCATGACTGGGACTGAAGCAGAGAGACAGGACCACCATCGGGCTTGGCTCTTGGTCAACACAAGCTCATTTATCACACGTTACCTCTCCAGAGCCAAGGCGAGATGTTCAACTTCAAACGAAACGTTTAAATCTGCACCCAAACGCCATGATCACATGACTCTGAGTGAACAGGGCCAACGTGATCACCTCGGCTTTTCTTCAACAGAGACAGAAAGTCAAAAAGGAACAAGACGAGCGCTGAAATACATTAGAACGGGAAGTAGAAACCGGAGTTATTCAATAGAGTTGTTTATTATTACTCCGTCTTATAAATAGAACTGTACTCATTTATATTATTCCTCAAGGATTTTGTCGATTTCTTATGTTTAGTCTTTAGTAATATAACAGGGTCCATTTCTTTTTTTTTTGAGTATTCTGTCTTAAAAAAAAGAAAGAAAGACACAGTCGTGTAAAAACAAACCGCTCAATTAAAAAAAGGAAAAATATACAAAATATTTAAATAATTAAAAGCAATTCAGTTTTCTTATTATTACTCATAAGTATGTTGTGTCTTAATACATCGGCATCCATTAAAATTTTTTTATTAAATTATTTTGAGTATTTTGTCCGTTTTTCTTTAAACAACTATTTTATCTTTATTAATACAACTGTCTTTCTTTTAAATTTCTTTTATCCCGACATTATTATCTCATCATGGAGGGAACAAAAAGAGAAAAAAAGAAGTTCATGGTTTTATTATTTAGACGAAATACTCAAGTATTAAGAATATAAAAAATTGACAATTGTAATAATAAAGAAAATATTTGACTACAAAAATAAAGAAAAATACACTAATTACTCTCATAATAAAAAAGTTCAGATTTCTTTTGATTACTTAAAAGTATTTTGTCCTTACTGATGAAACGATGCCTTTTCTGTTTATTATTAATTGAGTATTTTGTCATTTTCTTTTTCTTTTTAAAAAAATATTTTGTATGTATTAATTAAATTGCTCATGTTTTCTTTCTTACTCTTGAGTATTTTGTCGAACGAAAAAAGAAAAAAGTCAAATTTTCATTATTAAAGCAAAATACTTGAGTAATAAAGAAAAAAAGACAAAATAGTGAAGTAATAAAAAGAAGAAAAGAAAAAATGGTCAGTTTTATTATTATGATAAAATACTCAAGAGTTTAGACCAAAACAAAAATGGACAGCTGTATTAATAAAGCCAAAACATTCAAGTTTTTTTGTTCTTTTTTTAGAAAAAGGATAGTTTTCTTCTGATTACTTGATTATGATGAAATATTTAGTCTTTATTAATACACCTGTGCCCACTTTCTTATTTTTTTCATTACTTGAGTCTTTTGAGCTTTGCAAATATTGCATCACACGGAGTCATGCTAATAAAGCTGTACGGAGAGAGAGAGAGAGAGAGAGAGAGAGAGGATATTAGTGAACATACTGCACTGTTGCTAGGAGAAGGGAAGCCTCTCTACAAAATATTTTCCACATTGAGAGGATAAACTCATCGGGGAAACACTGAACTCACACAGAGCATAATAAGGAACAAAGAGAAGAAAAGAGTAAAAGAGTGTGGATGTGAAAATGGGCGGGACATGGTGAATTATAAGGGAGGCCAATATTTCTATGCATCCATCAGTGGTAAGACAGTGCAAAAGTTTGCACTCCCGAGGACAATATGAAGGCAATACAAACTAGAAGGGCTCTCAGTAGAGTTCATACCTCCACCAAGCCATGTGTTATCAACATCAAAATCAAATCACTTTAACCGAGGATAATACTAAAGCTGTCCACCAAATTTCATCCAAATCCGTTCACTATTTTTTGAGTTATGTTGGGAAGAGTAAACAATCATGGATCCACATACATATCTGGATCCTGGATCTGCATACATATCTTGATTTGTATCAAAATCTAATGCATTGTTCCTTGGCCCATGGCTCACCTTTCCACCAAATTTCATCCAAATCTATTCACTACATTTTGAGTTACAGTGGGAACAGAAAGATAAAAGACGGCAAAAACCTAACCTGCTCCAACACATTCGGCAGAGGTAATGATCACAAACACCACCAACAGTCAAAGTGGATACAAGTATCAGACCAATTTACCCCATAAACACCCCCAAACCTCACCGATATCTTCTGAGAAGATTTTCAATCTAAATTCTTCATGATTTTGTACATTACATTCTCAGAAATAACTATACCAAACAGTATTTTTGCTTGTTGCTGGGGTCGAACCATCAAGTTTACATCCTTGGAAACTTTAGTGTGTGAAGATAGTGTACATTTTAAACAATTAGTTCATTTTCCAGGTCAGGGTGGTGGTGGATCCGGAATCTATCTTAGGTGGTGTTTACATTAGACCGTATCAGCGGATCATCAGATTAACGTTTTTAAAACGATTTGCGTGCACACAGCAACGCCAATACACGATTCGCGTGCACACAGCAATGCCAATACACGGATATGCTAATCACATGACTAATTAGACGGCACGTCACATGATCCCAGTGCATATCGGGCATGCGCAAGTCACTCACCACTTGCAAGTGGAAGGATGGCAAGCGAACACCTTCTCCAGCAGATAAACACACCTGGCTGTGATATTCATGTTCTCACTGAGTTTAAGCGCCTGAAGAAGGTAAATAAGTTGAAATGTGTAAATAAACCTCAGTGCGGCTCAGCGCTTCCTCCTGCACTCCAAATCACTCCGCCCTGAACAGCGAGTGCCCTCTGGAGGGTGCGCACTCCGGCCCTGCGCAGCTCACAGAGCTCGCAAGTGAAGCGCACGAGCAGTGATTAGGGACTGAGCCGCTGTGTGTGTGATCCCAACGCCAGCGAATCAGGAAGCTGGATGTCACAGTGACGTTGTCCAATGACGATGTCAGCTAGAGCTCAGCACTGCGTTTCCTCGTTCCTCAATGTTTACACAGCACCGGATCAGATACGAACTGGGTTGAATACGTGGGCCCTGGCGGATTCAAGTTGTTCCGCCTGTGGAGTCGTTTCCCGGCGTTTTAATGTGCACGGACAGTGCATCCGCGACGAAAACGAGACGGATACGGTCTAATGTAAACACCACCTTAGGAACACTGGGAGCAAGGTGGGAATACACCATGGATGAGAATTCAGCCTGGGCAGGAAAGCACAAAGGGACCCTAGTAATAACGAAAAGGTTGGAACTTAGGAATCACCAATAGACTTGCAGAACATTATCCTGACAGGTAATTACAAGGTACACCATATGCTGTTTATTTCTGAGAGTGTACCCATGAGTCATGCCCCAACCCCAACACCAATCCCCCCAAAAAAATTGAGAAAGAGAGCTAGAAAATTATACTTCGGTCATTTAGCTTCCATAAAGCAGGGGAGTAAAAATTTTGCACTAAACCATATCAATATACAACCCCGATTCCAAAAAAGTTGGGACAAAGTACAAATTGTAAATAAAAACGGAATGCAATAATTTACAAATCTCAAAAACTGATATTGTATTCACAATAGAACATAGACAACATATCAAATGTCGAAAGTGAGACATTTTGAAATTTCATGCCAAATATTGGCTCATTTGAAATTTCATGACAGCAACACATCTCAAAAAAGTTGGGACAGGGGCAATAAGAGGCTGGAAAAGTTAAAGGTACAAAAAAGGAACAGCTAGAGGACCAAATTGCAACTCATTAGGTCAATTGGCAATAGGTCATTAACATGACTGGGTATAAAAAGAGCATCTTGGAGTGGCAGCGGCTCTCAGAAGTAAAGATGGGAAGAGGATCACCAATCCCCCTAATTCTGCGCCGACAAATAGTGGAGCAATATCAGAAAGGAGTTTGACAGTGTAAAATTGCAAAGAGTTTGAACATATCATCATCTACAGTGGATAATATCATCAAAAGATTCAGAGAATCTGGAAGAATCTCTGTGCGTAAGGATCAAGGCCGGAAAACCATACTGGGTGCCCGTGATCTTCGGGCCCTTAGACGGCACTGCATCACATACAGGCATGCTTCTGTATTGGAAATCACAAAATGGGCTCAGGAATATTTCCAGAGAACATTATCTGTGAACACAATTCACCGTGCCATCCGCCGTTGCCAGCTAAAACTCTATAGTTCAAAGAAGAAGCCGTATCTAAACGTGATCCAGAAGCGCAGACGTCTTCTCTGGGCCAAGGCTCATTTAAAATGGACTGTGGCAAAGTGGAAAACTGTTCTGTGGTCAGATGAATCAAAATTTGAAGTTCTTTATGGAAATCAGGGACGCCGTGCCATTCGGACTAAAGAGGAGAAGGACGACCCGAGTTGTTATCAGCGCTCAGTTCAGAAGCCTGCATCTCTGATGGAATGGGGTTGCATTAGTGCGTGTGGCATGGGCAGCTTACACATCTGGAAAGACACCATCAATGCTGAAAGGTATATCCAGGTTCTAGAGCAACATATGCTCCCATCCAGACGACGTCTCTTTCAGGGAAGACCTTGCATTTTCCAACATGACAATGCCAAACCACATACTGCATCAATTACAGCGTCATGGCTGCGTAGAAGAAGGGTCCGGGTACTGAACTGGCCAGCCTGCAGTCCAGATCTTTCACCCATAGAAAACATTTGGCGCATCATAAAACGGAAGATATGACAAAAAAGACCTAAGACAGTTGAGCAACTAGAATCCTACATTAGACAAGAATGGGTTAACATTCCTATCCCTAAACTTGAGCAACTTGTCTCCTCAGTCCCCAGACGTTTACAGACTGTTGTAAAGAGAAAAGGGGATGTCTCACGGTGGTAAACATGGCCTTGTCACAACTTTTTTGAGATGTGTCGTTGTCATGAAATTTAAAGTCACCTAATTTTTCTCTTTAAATGATACATTTTCTCAGTTTAAACATTTGATATGTCATCTATGTTCTATTCTGAATAAAATATGGAATTTTGAAACTTCCACATCATTGCATTCCGTTTTTGTTTACAATTTGTACTTTGTCCCAACTTTTTTGGAATCGGGGTTGTATGAGAAACACACATCAATCCATGACAGTTTTCTTGTTAAAGGTTGTTTTTTTTTAATCCTCAGTTCACCTTATGCAACCAATTAAAAAAAAAAGTTAGTAAATGCATTTCTAGCTCCGCCATCAGCAAATATTGCTTTGGGGTTTTTTTTGTTTGTTTTTTGCAGATGATGTGATGTCAAGATTCTGTCCTTAATTGTTGAAACTGTATTTCCTTCATTTGTAATACATTTTAATTTTGATAAAAACATTGGGGGGGTGGGCGGCACGGTGGTGTAGTGGTTAGCGCTGTCGCCTCACAGCAAGAAGGTCCGGGTTCGAGCCCCAGGGCCGGCGAGGGCCTTTCTGTGTGGAGTTTGCATGTTCTCCCTGTGTCCGCATGGGTTTCCTCCGGGTGCTCCGGTTTCCCCCACAGTCCAAAGACATGCAGGTTAGGTTAACTGGTGACTCTAAATTGACCGTAGGTGTGAATGTGAGTGTGAATGGTTGTCTGTGTCTATGTGTCAGCCCTGTGATGACCTGGCGACTTGTCCAGGGTGTACCCCGCCTTTCGCCCGTAGTCAGCTGGGATAGGCTCCAGCTTGCCTGCGACCCTGTAGAAGGATAAAGCGGCTAGAGATAATGGGATGAGACATTGGGGAGTTTTTACTTGTATTTGTATTTTTTTATAAATAAAAAAATTTATTATAATTTTGTTCAGAAATCTCACACACACATTTATTATTATTTAACTTTTTTTTTTTTAAACTCAGCACTACCGTCTTGCTGTCAGTTTGGATGCAAATCTATAAAATCATGAATTCGTGAATCATAGAAAAGCCTTAAAGGATCATAACGTGATATGGATAGTTTGCACTTAAGCGGGCGCAGTTCCGCCATATTGTTTAGATTTACGGAGCCTAGCGGCGTTTGAGTGAATTTAATTGGGGGTTCAGGGGTGGCAGTCCCTGTATTATCAATACTTAATACCTTTTAGGTATTAGGTATTGATAATACCAGTACTGGTGTTTGTCTGAGTTAAGGTTAGGGTTAGCGCCTGCTAAAGTGCAGAAGTCCCCGTGATATTGTTGGGATAGTTTTTGCTACAATTTGGACTAAAATAACACAGAAGTAAAGCGCATCCTGTTCCTACGCCGCATCATGGCCGACATTATAGTAGGCGTGTCACATAATGTTATATTAAAACACTCTGATAAGGAAAAAAAACAGAAAAGAGAGAAAATTAGATGACCTGTGAGACATTTAAGCCCATAATGAAAGACAAATCAACAGAAACCTTCAAATGATTTGAGCTCGGTTGTCTGCTAGGTTCATGTTTGAAACAAAACAACAACAACAACAACAACAAAAAACCCTACCCATTTCACAAAAGCTAGTAATTTTATTTTAGGCTAAAATAGCTTTAAAAGAACTTTTCTATATCTGTGTATTTCCCATATAAACATCACATCACATGTTAGCATGAATTACTCAGACGACTTTAACAAACACTGAACAGGAAAACCAGCTAACTAGCACATAGCGACTAGCGCCATGGCTACAGCTACTTGACAGTGTCGGAGTGTCCACAGAGGGCCTGTGAAAAAACAGGACACGACCGGACGAGTGAATTCCAGCCAACATTTGTTTAGCAGCAAAGTGAACGAGGGACACAAACGCAGTATTGTTCAGTCCCTGTGCAGAGCCGACTCCTTCCACAAGGCAAACAGGACGGAGCCATGTGGAGTCTCTGAGAGAAACACACTGAGGAGATAAACATCAATCTCTCTCTCACACACACACACACACACACCTCTTTCTGGAGGCAATTTAATGGTCAATCATTACTGGAGTCTTTTTTTTCCTCCCAACTAGAAAGCGAGTCTGACTCATGGTTGTACTGTATGTTCTAGCAAACCTGACTAGCATGAATTAGCTAATTACAATGACCTTATGGGCAAAAACAAAGATTCTGTACTAGGATATGCTAGTCTCTCTCTCTCTCCTCACATACACACACCATAACACTGTATTAACCTTTTATTTGAAGTTGGCTACAAGTTATCATAGAAGAGAAGACCAAAACAACAGACCCACAATTAAGCAAGTACATAAAATCCCAAGCTCCTGAATCACTGTCTCTCTAAAAGTAAAATACTCGTCAAAAATGCTAAAAAAAATAGTCCTCATGCGCTAATTAAAGGGGAACAGAGGGCAATATATAGAGTAAATATAACAATAAAACACACATTAACGAACCTTATTCAAGACTTACAAAAGTTTATTGTTCTAAGGTTGGAAAGTTATAGTGTTTTGAAAGTAGCTCGAGCAAACTATTTCCGCAGTTTGAACAGCCCGCCATGATATTAATTTTATCCAATCAGAATGCATGTTCATTTTCTCTGCGTAACACTCATGACGTATGTATGTGCCCAGTTGTGTTGGCTCATTGGGGTTGGGAATAGCACGTGTGAAATACCTGTTTCTGCCTCTTGCGACGATTTCGCAAGTCCACGGGTGGCGCCTATCTCATTGCAGCAAATAAATTCTGCTGGACTCGTGAGCAACTCCATGTTACATTTTCCGCACGAGCACCACGCCATGTCACCTGCACGCAGACGCTCTGCCCCACGCTCGCCATGCCCATGGTCAGCATCAGTCTCATCCTCGCCGTCATCCGAGCTTTCTTCTCTTATTTCATCACCGGAGTCGAGAGTACCTCTCCTAGGTTCAAACTGGTACCCTTCTAAGCCATAGCCTGCTTGCAGTGTGTCTTGCGGGATCTCTTCGTATGATTCGACAGAGCTGTCGCTTTCACTTGATGCGCCCGGCGCCATGATTACACACTTATCTCCTCTATTTCGGAGAGTTCCGCTAGTGCAGTGGGTAGCGCTGACGTCACGGTCTTTTAAAAATGGCGACTCTTGTGCGGTTTAGCGTATAAAGTATTATATTTACAATTACCAAGATATTTCGTTGTTTTCTAGTATATAAATTTGATAGAATACTTAAGAATACGTTACTTTGTCACATCAGCAACTGTATATATTATATTTGGTACCCCTTTAAATTACTTTTGCCATCTGAAAGTTGATTAGTTTCCAAAAACAGCACAACCTGAAGCAAAGCTTTTTATTCTTCTTACAGTCACAGCAATTTCCCAACAATTACAATTAAAAGATTACAGTGCAAAGTTCGTTCCTGTTTGCGCTTACACTACCGTTCAAAAGTTTGGGGTCACTTTGAAATGTCCTTATTTTTGAAAGAAAAGCACTGTTCTTTTCAATGAAGATCACTTTAAACTAATCAGAAATACACTCTATTGACCCATCCCACGTGACGTCACGACAAATGCGGCTGCCATTTTGGACATGAACTGCCAGTAGTCTACCACAGCCAACAACGAGGAACGACGGCGAAGCATCGAAAGGAATATAGCCATCAAAGAAAGTTTTTACTTTCAGCAAGACTTCCATCATGCCATTATATTGTTGTGCACCTGGATGTAGTAACCATCAACACACAAGGCAAGATTTATCATTTTATCGGATCCCGACAGATGCTGACCGACGGAGAAGATGGATAGCGGCCATTAACAGGAAAGATTGGCAGCCCTCGGCATACCAACACTTGTATAGTGACCACTTTGTTGGAGGTAAGACGAATAAAATTAGCCAGAAAAGGCATTACATTGCTGTTAACATTTTGTGGCGGCGAGTGTGTAACCAAATAGGTTAAAATAACCCATTGTAACCTCTTTGTTCTTCTGTAGTAGCTATTAGCTAACGACATTAGCTAACGTTGTGTTCCTTTGCTGTTGGTAGATTGTAGGACAGATGAGAGGTAATGTCCTACAAATAAGTGTTCAAAACAAGAGGAACATGTATTTGTCTCTTAAATCCAGGCCGTTCCCTGTAATCTGTAACAACAGTTGGAGAAAGTAATGGCAAATAGTGAGTGCACAAACCATAGAAGGTAAACTGTACACAGCGCCAGGGCAGTGTGATGGTATGTCTACTTTTAGATTGTGTTAGCTTATCGATGAACACACTCGTCACTCGACGAGTTTCACGTCTTTACGACGGATACTTAAATGTGTGTTAGGTATTATTGTTGCAGGTAAACGTCGTTCTCTAATGGCCCTTTTCCACTACCCTTTTTCAGCTCACTTCAGCTCGCTTCAGCTCACTTCAGCCCGACACGGCTCGCGTTTCGACTATCTAAGAACAGCACGACTCAGCTCGCTTCAGCCCTGCTCAGCCCCCAAAACTCGCACGGTTTTGGAGTGGGGCTGAAGCGAGCCAAACCGAGCTGAGTGAGGCTAGGGGCGTGAGGAGACACTCCCCTGTGCACTGATTGGTGAGGAGGAGTGTCCTCACACGCCCACACACGCCCCGCAAGCACGCTGGGATCTGTAAACACCGTAAACCTGGAAGAAGGAGAATTACGAGAATTATGAAGCCTTATGCGCCTTGCCTCATCTATACGCTCTTGCCAGTATCTGTTGGCGTTGTCGGTGACAACAAGCCACAGCACCAAGACCAGCAACACTAACGACTCCATGTCCTCCATGTTTATTGTTTACTCTCCGGGTTGTGAGACTACCGCTTAAAAGGTCACTGACGTCACTGTTTGCGCCGCCTAACAACATCACCTGACGTCCACCCACTTTCGCTAACTCCACCCAATGTGTCCACCCACTTCCAGCCAGCACGGTTCAGCGCGGTTGTAGTCGAAATGCAACTCCAACAGCCCCACTCAGCTCGACTCAGCCCAACTCAGCACGGCACGGCTCAGCCCGACTCAGCCGCGTTTGTAGTGGAAAAGCGGCATAAGCCTGCTAACCTCAATTTTTGCAAATACCTCTCCCTCTGCTCGCCCTGTAAATGCCCTACGTCGCTGGATAGTGAAGGTGTTTCCTGCATCTCGCTCCTTTTTCTTTTATGTTTTTCGTTTGTCGTCTTCCTCGCATTCAAACCGATTCGAACCGAAGTCCACTTCATGTCCAAAATGGCGGTCGCGTTTACGAAGGTCACGTGAGTGGGAAGGGTCAATACATTGCTAATGTGGTAAATGACTATTCTAGCTGCAAATGTCTGGTTTTTGGTGCAATATCTCCATAGGTGTATAGAGGCCCATTTCCAGCAACTCTCACTCCAGTGTTCTAATGGTACAATGTGTTTGCTCATTGCCTCAGAAGGCTAATGGATGATTAGAAAACCCTTGTACAATCATGTTAGCACAGCTGAAAACAGTTGAGCTCTTTAGAGAAGCTATAAAACTGACCTTCCTTTGAGCAGATTGAGTTTCTGGAGCATCACATTTGTGGGGTCGATTAAATGCTCAAAATGGCCAGAAAAATGTCTTGACTATATTTTCTATTCATTTTACAACTTATGGTGGGAAATAAAAGTGTGACTTTTCATGGAAAGCACAAAATTGTCTGGGTGACCCCAAACTTTTGAACGGTAGTGTATGTTATAGCAGCTACTGTATAAACGTACAGTCATCCCCTCAGCAGCCCCGCTTTTCTTTATCAAAGTTAAAAATAAAACTACGCATCTCATCTCGTGATGTTACCAAGAAGTTACAGCTTTTCCTCGGACTGTTAAAGCGCCGACATTTCCATCAATATTAAATAAACGTTTCCTGACAGAAAACTTCACCATATTTACGACGTGTTTTGTATTTCATTAATATGGACTGTCTGCTACACAAGTCGCTTTTGTTGCTATAGAAACGATAACGTATTTGATCGAGTGGATATAAACCTGTGATTTGCCTCAGAGCCGGAACTCGTGTCACCCCCACCTTCCCCAACCCCATCACGCCCCCACAGCAACAACGTTCCGCTGGTTTTGCAGTTTAC